>NW_027012513.1:254132-331632 GCF_036934945.1 Oncorhynchus masou masou
TCAGTACATTCATCTTCAGATAGCTAGGTGGACCAGTCATAGTCAGTACATTCATCTTCAGAGAGCTAGGTGGACCAGTCATAGTCAGTACATTCATCTCCAGATAGCTAGGTGGACCAGTCATAGTCAGTACATTCATCTGCAGATAGCTAGGTGGACCAGTCATAGTCAGTACATTCATCTTCAGAGAGCTAGGTGGACCAGTCATAGTCAGTACATTCATCTCCAGATAGCTAGGTGGACCAGTCATAGTCAGTACATTCATCTGCAGATAGCTAGGTGGACCAGTCATAGTCAGTACATTCATCTCCAGATAGCTAGGTGGACCAGTCATAGTCAGTACATTCATCTTCAGATAGCTAGGTGGACCAGTCATAGTCAGTACATTCATCTCCAGATAGCTAGGTGGACCAGTCATAGTCAGTACATTCATCTCCAGATAGCTAGGTGGACCAGTCATAGTCAGTACATTCATCTCCAGATAGCTAGGTGGACCAGTCATAGTCAGTACATTCATCTCCAGATAGCTAGGTGGACCAGTCATAGTCAGTACATTCATCTCCAGATAGCTAGGTGGACCAGTCATAGTCAGGACATTCATCTCCAGATAGCTAGGTGGACCAGTCATAGTCAGTACATTCATCTCCAGATAGCTAGGTGGACCAGTCATAGTCAGTACATTCATCTCCAGATAGCTAGGTGGACCAGTCATAGTCAGTACATTCATCTCCAGATAGCTAGGTGGACCAGTCCTGGTCAGTACATTCATCTCCAGATAGCTAGGTGGACCAGTCCTGGTCAGTACATTCATCTCCAGATAGCTAGGTGGACCAGTCATAGTCAGTACATTCATCTGCAGATAGCTAGGTGGACCAGTCATAGTCAGTACATTCATCTTCAGAGAGCTAGGTGGACCAGTCATAGTCAGTACATTCATCTCCAGATAGCTAGGTGGACCAGTCATAGTCAGTACATTCATCTGCAGATAGCTAGGTGGACCAGTCATAGTCAGTACATTCATCTCCAGATAGCTAGGTGGACCAGTCATAGTCAGTACATTCATCTTCAGATAGCTAGGTGGACCAGTCATAGTCAGTACATTCATCTCCAGATAGCTAGGTGGACCAGTCATAGTCAGTACATTCATCTCCAGATAGCTAGGTGGACCAGTCATAGTCAGTACATTCATCTCCAGATAGCTAGGTGGACCAGTCATAGTCAGTACATTCATCTCCAGATAGCTAGGTGGACCAGTCATAGTCAGTACATTCATCTCCAGATAGCTAGGTGGTACATTCATCTCCAGATAGCCAGTCATAGTCAGGACATTCATCTCCAGATAGCTAGGTGGACCAGTCATAGTCAGTACATTCATCTCCAGATAGCTAGGTGGACCAGTCATAGTCAGTACATTCATCTCCAGATAGCTAGGTGGACCAGTCATAGTCAGTACATTCATCTCCAGATAGCTAGGTGGACCAGTCCTGGTCAGTACATTCATCTCCAGATAGCTAGGTGGACCAGTCATAGTCAGTACATTCATCTCCAGATAGCTAGGTGGACCAGTCCTGGTCAGTACATTCATCTCCAGATAGCTAGGTGGACCAGTCCTGGTCAGTACATTCATCTCCTGATAGCTAGGTGGACCAGTCATAGTCAGTACATTCATCTCCAGATAGCTAGGTGGACCAGTCATAGTCAGTACATTCATCTCCAGATAGCTAGGTGGACCAGTCATAGTCAGTACATTCATCTCCAGATAGCTAGGTGGACCAGTCATAGTCAGTACATTCATCTCCAGATAGCTAGGTGGACCAGTCATAGTCAGTACATTCATCTCCAGATAGCTAGGTGGACCAGTCATAGTCAGGACATTCATCTCCAGATAGCTAGGTGGACCAGTCATAGTCAGTACATTCATCTCCAGATAGCTAGGTGGACCAGTCATAGTCAGTACATTCATCTCCAGATAGCTAGGTGGACCAGTCATAGTCAGTACATTCATCTCCAGATAGCTAGGTGGACCAGTCATAGTCAGTACATTCATCTCCAGATAGCTAGGTGGACCAGTCATAGTCAGTACATTCATCTCCAGATAGCTAGGTGGACCAGTCATAGTCAGTACATTCATCTCCAGATAGCTAGGTGGACCAGTCATAGTCAGTACATTCATCTCCAGATAGCTAGGTGGACCAGTCATAGTCAGTACATTCATCTCCAGATAGCTAGGTGGACCAGTCATAGTCAGGACATTCATCTCCAGATAGCTAGGTGGACCAGTCATAGTCAGTACATTCATCTCCAGATAGCTAGGTGGACCAGTCATAGTCAGTACATTCATCTCCAGATAGCTAGGTGGACCAGTCATAGTCAGTACATTCATCTCCAGATAGCTAGGTGGACCAGTCATAGTCAGTACATTCATCTCCAGATAGCTAGGTGGACCAGTCATAGTCAGTACATTCATCTCCAGATAGCTAGGTGGACCAGTCATAGTCAGTACATTCATCTCCAGATAGCTAGGTGGACCAGTCATAGTCAGTACATTCATCTCCAGATAGCTAGGTGGACCAGTCATAGTCAGTACATTCATCTCCAGATAGCTAGGTGGACCAGTCATAGTCAGTACATTCATCTCCAGATAGCTAGGTGGACCAGTCATAGTCAGTACATTCATCTCCAGATAGCTAGGTGGACCAGTCATAGTCAGTACATTCATCTCCAGACATTCATCTCCAGATAGCTAGGTGGACCAGTCATAGTCAGTACATTCATCTCCAGATAGCTAGGTGGACCAGTCATAGTCAGTACATTCATCTCCAGATAGCTAGGTGGAGGTGGACCAGTCATAGTCAGTACATTCATCTCCAGATAGCTAGGTGGACCAGTCATAGTCAGTACATTCATCTCCAGATAGCTAGGTGGACCAGTCATAGTCAGTACATTCATCTCCAGATAGCTAGGACCAGTCATAGTCAGTACATTCATCTCCAGATAGCTAGGTGGACAACCACATAGTCACAGTCCTAGTCAGTACATTTTTCTCCAGATAGCTAGGTGGACCAGTCAGAGTCAGAGCTAGAATGGGGGATAGGGGGGTGGACAAGTGCTGGTTAGGTGTATTTATCTCCAGATTTTGGAGTGGACCAGTCAGGTAGGAGAACATTATTTCCAGATGCTGTTTGAAGAGTGCATATGTCAGTACCTCCATCTCCAGATAGGGGTTACCAGGACAGGGGTCATAGGACAGTTTGGACTGGCTAGGTGGACCAGTCATAGCTCCCTCCCATTCATCTGACAGGATAGAGGAGGTTTGGACTGGTCTGATAGGGAGCTGCCCTCCCATTGGGGTGACAGGACAGAGAAGAGTTTGGACTGGACTGATAGGGGTGAGGTCTTCTCCCTCCCATTGACCAGTCATAGTGACAGGACAGAGTACATTCATCTCCAGAGAGTTTGGACTGGACTGATAGGGTAGCTGCCCTCCCATTGGGGTGACAGGACAGAGGAGACATTGGACTGGACTGATAGGTGGACCAGTCTGCCCTCCCATTGGGGTGGACCAGGACAGAGAAGAGTTTGGACTGGGCTGAGGGAAGGTCCTCCTATAGGGGTGACAGGTCAGAGAAGAGTTTGGACTGGGCTGAAGCTTCTGCCCTCCTATAGGGGTGACAGGTCAGAGAAGAGTTTGGACTGGGCTGAAGCATTCTGCCCTCCTATAGGGGTGACAGGACAGAGAAGAGTTTGGACTGGGCTGAGAGGTAGCTGCCCTCCTATAGGGGTGACAGGTCAGAGAAGAGTTTGGACTGGGCTGATAGGTAGCTGCCCTCCTATAGGGGTGACAGGACAGAGGAGAGTTTGGACTGGGCTGATAGGTAGCTGCCCTCCCATAGGGGTGACAGGTCAGAGAAGAGTTTGGACTGGGCTGAGAGGAAGCTGCCCTCCTATAGGGGTGACAGGTCAGAGAAGAGTTTGGACTGGACTGAAGCAGCTGCCCTCCTATAGGGGTGACAGGACAGAGAAGAGTTTGGACTGGGCTGAAGCAGCTGCCCTCCCATAGGGGTGACAGGTCAGAGGAGAGTTTGGACTGGACTGATAGGTAGCTGCCCTGCCATAGGGGTGACAGGTCAGAGAAGAGCTTGGACTGGGCTGAGAGGGAGCTGCCCTCCAGATAGGGTGACCAGGGCCAGTCAGACACCTGATAGGGTGGCAGAAGTCGGAAATCTCGGCTCTGTGTTAAGGGTCTTACATGGTTTAAAATTGTCACAATCAGTGGTGCCAAATGCTGCAACATTATTCTAGATATATTTTTCTGCAGTCTTTGAGAAATAATGATCTTTTAATTTGGAAAAATTGATTGACTGGTCAATTGACATGGACTGGCTGCGTTAAACTCCAATACCGTGCTTGTACTACCATCTAGTGGCCACAGTGGAGTACTGCACAGAGGACAACAACTTTTTTTTCGCCAAAAGATCCCAGAACAGCCAATTCAGTCATCGAAATCTTTATAAAACATAATAATATATATATTTTGATGAATGAAACGGTGTTATGTTTATTTTGTTAGTATGCAGACATACGTAGTTTAATGATGAGGTGCTCTGTGTTACATACAGGGGTGTGTGTGAGTTTTGATGAGGTGCTCTGTGTTACATACAGGGGTGTGTGTGAGTTTTGATGAGGTGCTCTGTGTTACATACAGGGGTGTGTGTGAGTTTTGATGAGGTGCTCTGTTTTACATACAGTGGTGTGTGTGAGTTTTGATGAGGTGCTCTGTTTTACATACAGGGGTGTGTGTGAGTTTTGATGAGGTGCTCTGTTTTACATACAGTGGTGTGTGTGAGTTTTGATGAGGTGCTCTGTTTTCCATACAGGGACCAGTGTGTCAGTACATTTTGATGAGGTGCTCTGTGTTACATACAGGGGTGTGTGTGAGTTTTGATGAGGTGCTCTGTGTTACATACAGCGAGTCAGTGTCGCATCTAAAAAAGGACCACACACAAGTACATCACCCAGATAAATCACGTGGACCTGTCTCGTCCATTCATGCCCCAGAATCAGCAACCAGACAGCTAGAATCAGAAACACAACCCAGACAGCTAGAATGGACCAGTCACAGTCAGTACATTCAGACCAGATAGCTAGAATCAGAAACACAACCAGACAGCTAGAATCAGAAACACAACCAGACAGCTAGAATCAGAAACACAACCAGACAGCTAGAATCAGAAACACAACCAGACAGCTAGAATCAGAAACACAACCAGACAGCTAGAATCAGAATCACAACCAGACAGCAAGAAACATAATCAGAACCAGACAGCAAGAAACATAATCAGAACCAGACAGCAAGAAACATAATCAGAACCAGACAGCAAGAAACATAATCAGAACCAGACAGCAAGAAACATAATCAGAACCAGACAGCTAGAAACAGAAACAGAACCAGACAGCTAGAATCAGAACCAGACAGCTAGAAACAGAATCAGACCCAGACAGTTAGAAACAGAATCAGAACCAGACAGTTATAAACAGAAACAGAACCAGACAGTTAGAAACAGAATCAGAACCAGACAGCTAGAATCAGAACCAGACAGCTAGAATCAGAACCAGACAGCTAGAAACAGAATCAGACCCAGACAGTTAGAAACAGAATCAGAACCAGACAGCTAGAAACAGAAACAGAACCAGACAGTTAGAATCAGAATCAGAACCAGACAGCTAGAATCAGAATTCAGACAGATAGCTAGAATCAGAACCAGACAGCAGATAGAAGACAGCTGGACAGAATCAGACATCTCCAGACAGTTAGAAACAGAATCAGAACCAGACAGCTAGAATCAGAAGACAGTCAGTACAGACAGCCAGACAGCTAGAAACAGAATCAGACCCAGACAGTTAGAAACAGAATCAGAACCAGACAGCTAGAAACAGAATCAGACCCAGACAGTTATAAACAGAATCAGACCCAGACAGTTAGAAACAGAATCAGAACCAGACAGTTAGAAACAGAATCAGAACCAGACAGTTATAAACAGAATCAGAACCAGACAGCAAGAAACAGAATCAGAACCAGACAGTTATAAACAGAATCAGAACCAGACAGCAAGAAACAGAATCAGAACCAGACAGCAAGAAACAGAATCAGAACCAGACAGTTAGAAACAGAATCAGAACCAGACAGTTAGAATCAGACCCAGACAGTTAGAAACAGAACCAGACAGCAAGAAACAGAATCAGAACCAGACAGTTAGAAACAGAATCAGACCCAGACAGCTAGAATCAGACCCAGACAGTTAGAAACAGAATCAGAACCAGACAGTTAGAATCAGAATCAGACAGTTAGAAACAGAATCAGAACCAGACAGCTAGAATCAGAACCAGACAGCAAGAAACAGAATCAGAACCAGACCGTTAGAAACAGAATCAGACAGTT
The DNA here is from genome assembly GCF_036934945.1 of Oncorhynchus masou masou. Lineage (NCBI taxonomy): Eukaryota > Metazoa > Chordata > Actinopteri > Salmoniformes > Salmonidae > Oncorhynchus > Oncorhynchus masou. The sequence goes on from NW_027012513.1 coordinate 260,572, forward strand.
AGAATCAGAATCAGACAGTTAGAAACAGAACCAGACAGTTAGAATCAGACCCAGACAGTTAGAAACAGAAGCTAGGTGGACCAGACCAGACAGCAAGAAACAGAATCAGAACCAGACAGTTAGAAACAGAATCAGAACCAGACAGTTAGAAACAGAATCAGAACCAGACAGTTAGAAACAGAATCAGAACCAGACAGCTAGAATCAGACCCAGACAGTTATAAACAGAACCAGACAGTTATAAACAGAATCAGAACCAGACAGCTAGAATCAGACCCAGACAGTTAGAAACAGAATCAGAACCAGACAGTTATAAACAGAATCAGAACCAGACAGCTAGAAACAGACCCAGACAGTTAGAAACAGAAACAGAACCAGACAGTTAGAAACAGAATCAGAACCAGACAGCTAGAATCAGACCAGACAGTTAGAAACAGAATCAGAACCAGACAGTTATAAACAGAATCAGAACCAGACAGCTAGAATCAGAATCAGAACCAGACAGTTATAAACAGAATCAGAACCAGACAGCTAGAATCAGAATCAGAACCAGACAGCTAGAATCAGACCCAGACAGCTAGAATCAGAATCAGAACCAGACAGCTAGAATCAGACCCAGACAGTTAGAAACAGAAACAGACCCAGACAGTTAGAAACAGAATCAGAACCAGACAGTTAGAAACAGAATCAGAACCAGACAGCTAGAATCAGAATCAGAACCAGACAGTTATAAACAGAATCAGAACCAGACAGCTAGAATCAGAATCAGAACCAGACAGCTAGAATCAGAATCAGAACCAGACAGCTAGAATCAGACCCAGACAGTTAGAAACAGAAACAGACCCAGACAGTTAGAAACAGAATCAGAACCAGACAGTTAGAAACAGAATCAGAACCAGACAGTTAGAAACAGAATCAGAACCAGACAGCGAGAAACCGGGAGTGAAGGAACTAGAGAAAGTTTATACAATTTAATAGATTTTCAGGTCAAAAGACTATAAAACATCACAAGGGCTCCTAACATATGACAGCTCCATAATATTGTGGGGCGGTGCCATGGGGTGAACAGGGTTGGTGGTGGAATGCTTTGGGGGCCAGCACAGGACTCCAGCACTCCACTCACAAGTCACAGTTAGCACACACACACACACACACACACACACACACACACACTGGACTGATAGACAGCACACCTCCCATTGGGGTTACAGGACAGAGAAGAGTTTGGACACGACAGCTGCACACACAGGGGTGACAGGTCAGACACAGTTTGGACACTGACTGCCCTCCTATAGGGGTGACAGGTCAGAGAAGAGTTTGGACACACACACACACAGGGAGCACAGGGGTGACAGGTCAGAGAAGAGTTTGGACTGGACTGAGCAGGGACACACCCACCCATTGGGGTGACAGGTCAGACACACACTGGACTGATAGAGAGCTGCCACACATACACACAGGTAGAAGAGTTTGGACTGGACTGAGGAGGAAGCTGCCCTCCTATAGGGGTGACAGGTCAGAGAAGAGTGACAAACTGGAGCTGGATGAGAGAGGAAGCTGACAAACTGACAGGTCAGAGGAGTTTGGACTGGAACTGACGGGAAGCGGACTCCTATAGGGGTGACAGGTCGGAGACAGAGTTTGGACTGGACTGAACTGACCTCCCACGGGGTGACGGACTGACAGAGGAGAGACTGGACTGAACTGCCCTCCCATTGGGGTGACAGGACAGAGGAGTGAGGAGTGACGGAGTGGACTGACGGACTGACTGCCCTCCCATAGGGGTGACAGGTCAGAGAAGAGTTTGGACTGGGACTGAAGGACTGCCCTCCTATAGGGGTGACAGGACAGACTGGGCTGAGAGGAAGCGGACTGAGGGGGACTGGCAGAGGAGACAGACTGGACTGGACTGAGAGGAAGCTGCCCTCCCATTGGGGTGACAGGACAGAGAAGAGTTTGGACTGGACTGATAGGGAGCTGCCCTCCCATTGGACTGACAGGACAGACGGAGACGGGTGGACTGGACTGAGCGGAAGCTGCCCTCCCATTGGGGTGACAGGTCAGAGGACTGGTTTGGACTGGGCTGATAGTAGCTGCCCTGATTGGGGTGACAGGTCAGAGAAGAGTTTGGACTGGACTGAGAGGACTGCGGACTGGCGGACAGGACGGACTGAGAACTGGGCTGATAACCAGTGGGAGTTAGAACTGGGGAATGGACAGAACGGACAAACTGGCGGGTAACGGACAGAGGAAAACGGACTGGCAGAACTGCAACTGACATTATAGAGAATATATTTTCTGGACCAGATAGTAATTTGGAAAAGCTGCCCTCCCATTGGGGTGACAGGTCAGACTGACATGTGCACGGACTGGCGAACTGGTCAGAGAAGAACTGGGGATAGGACGGAGTTTTTTTGACTGGCGGACAGGCCATCAGACATCATTAGCGAAACTGGCAATGGTGCTCGGGTTATGTTTATTTTGTCTACTGGTTTAGACATACGTAGTGACGAAGGTGCTGGCAACAGGCGGTTTGTAGCGGACTTGCGAGTGAGACTAACAGAATGTTGAGGAGATAAGGACAGCGGACTGGCGGACTGGCGGACTGGCGGACTGAATCAGAACTGGACAGTAGCGGACTGGCGGACTGGCGGACTGGCCAGACAGTAGCAGACATACAGGGGTGGACTGGCGGATGAGACTGGCGGAGTTACGGGCAGAATCAGAACCAGACACTAAAAACGGAACACACAGACGGAGCTACAGACTGTTTGGACTGTTTTGACCCAGAATCAGAACCAGACAGTTAGAAACAGAATCAGAACCAGACAGCTAGAAACAGAATCAGAACCAGACAGCTAGAAACAGAAACACAACCAGACAGCAAGAAACAGAAACAGACCCAGACAGTTACGGACTGGAACGGAGAACAGAATCAGAACCAGACAGCTAGAAACAGAATCAGAACTGACAGTGGAAACAGGGTGACGGACTGGCGGAGTTTTGACTGACAGCAAGAACTGAAACGGTTAGTCAGAACGGACTGGAAACAGAATCAGAACGGACTGAAACAGAACTGGACACAGTAGAAACAGAAACAGACCCAGACAGTTACAAACAGAATCAGAACCAGACAGCTAGAAACAGAATCAGAACCAGACAGCTAGAAACAGAATCAGAACCAGACAGTAGAAACAGAAACACAACCAGACAGCAAGAAACAGAAACAGAACCAGACAGTTACAAAAGAATCAGAACCAGGAAACAGAATCAGACCCAGACAGTTACGGACAGAATCAGAACCAGACAGCTAGAATCAGAACCAGACAGTTAGAAACAGAATCAGACCAGACAGTTGGCAGAATGGAACAGAATCAGAACCAGACAGTTAGAAACAGAATCAGAACCAGACAGTTAGAAACAGAATCAGAACCAGACAGCTAGAATCAGAACCAGACAGTTAGAAACAGAATCAGACCCAGACAGTTAGAAACAGAATCAGAACCAGACAGCTAGAAACAGAACCAGACAGTTAGAAACAGAATCAGAACCAGACAGTTAGAAACAGAATCAGACAGTGGCAGACTGAACCAGACAGTTATAAACAGAATCAGAACCAGACAGTTATAAACAGAATCAGAACCAGACTGCTAGAATCAGGAGTTATAAACAGAATCAGAACCAGACTGTTATAAACGGACTGAACCAGACAGCAAGAAACAGAATCAGAACCAGACAGTTATAAACAGAATCAGAACCAGAACTGGACAGTTAGAGAACAGAATCAGAACCAGACAGTTACAAACAGAATCGGACTGGACAGCTAGACTGGACAGTTAGAAACAGAATCAGAACCAGACAGTTAGAAACAGAATCAGAACCAACAGCTGACAAACTGGAAACAGAATCAGAACCAGACTGGCGAACTGAATCAGAACCAGACAGTAGAATCGAACAGAACCAGACAGGAAACAGAATCAGAACCAGACAGTTATAAACAGAATCAGAACCAGAAGCTAGAATCAGAACTGGACAGTTATAAACAGAGTCAGAACCAGACAGTTATAAACAGAATCAGAACCAGACAGTTAGAAACAGAATCAGACCAGACAGTTAGAAACAGAATGAACCAGACAGTTAGAAACAGAACTGGAACCAGACAGTTACTGACAGAATCAGAACCAGACAGCTAGAATCAGAATCAGACCCAGACAGTTATAAACAGAATCAGAACCAGACAGTTATAAACAGAATCAGAACCAGACAGTTAGAAACAGAATCAGAACCAGACAGTTATAAACAGAATCAGACCCAGACAGTTAGAAACAGAATCAGAACCAGACAGTTATAAACAGAATCAGAACCAGACAGCTAGAATCAGAACCAGACAGTTAGAATCAGAACCAGACAGCTAGAATCAGAACCAGACAGTTATAAACAGAATCAGAACCAGACAGTTAGAAACAGAATCAGAACCAGACTGTTAGAAACAGAATCAGACCAGACAGTTATAAACAGAATCAGAACCAGACAGTTAGAATCAGAACCAGAACGGGTTAGACGGACTGAATCGGGACAGTTATAAACAGAATCACTGGACAGTTAGAATCAGAATCAGAACCAGACAGTTATAAACAGAATCAGAACCAGACAGTTAGAAGGAGACAGTTATAAACAGAATCAGAACCAGACAGTTATAAGGATCAGAACCAGACAGCTAGAATCAGAACCAGACAGTTATAAACAGAATCAGAACCAGACAGCTAGAATCAGAACCAGACAGTTATAAACAGAATCAGAACCAGACAGTTACAAACAGAATCAGAACCAGACAGTTATAAACAGAATCAGAACCAGACAGTTAGAAGGAGAATCAGAACCAGACAGTTAGAAACAGAATCAGACCCAGACAGTTAAGGAGAATCAGACCCAGACAGTTAGAAACAGGAGACCCAGACAGTTAGAACAGAATCAGAACCAGACAGCTAGAAACAGAATCAGAACCAGACAGTTAGAAACAGAATGGAACCAGACAGTTAGAAACAGAATCAGAACCAGACTGGCGGAATCAGAACCAGACAGTTATAAACAGAATCAGAACCAGACAGTTAGAATCGGACTGGACGGACAGTTATAAACGGAATCAGAACCAGACAGTTATAAACAGACTGAACCAGACAGTTAGAATCAGAATCAGAAGACAGTTATGGACAGAATCAGAACCAGACAGACTGAAGGAATCAGAAGGACAGTTAGAAACAGAATCAGAACCAGACAGTTAGAATGAATCAGACTGGACAGTTAGAATCAGACTCACCAGACAGTTAGAATCAGACCAGACAGTTAGAAACAGAATCAGAACCAGACAGTTAGAAACAGAATCTGGAACCGGACTTAGAAACAGAATCAGAACCAGACAGTTAGAAACAGAATCAGAACGGACAGTTATAACAGAATCAGAGACAGACAGTTATAAACAGAATCAGAACCAGAGTTAGAAACAGAATCAGACGGACCGGACAGACACTGGCAGAATCGAACCAGACGGACAGAATCAGAACCAGACAGTTAGAAAGTGACGGAGTGACAGTTATAAACAGAATCAGAACCAGACAGTTAGAAACAGAATCAGAACCAGACAGTTAGAATCAGGAGAACCAGACAGTTAGAATCAGAACTCAGAACTGACAGTTAGACGGAGAACCAGACAGTTAGCAGAATCAGAACCCAGACAGTTATAAACAGAATCAGAACCAGACGGACAGAACCAGACAGACAGAATCAGACACAGACTGGCGTTAGTAAACAGGAGAACCAGACAGTTAGAAACAGAACTGACGACAGTTACGGAACCAGACAGTTAGAAACAGACTGACAGACAGTTAGAATCAGAATCAGAACCAGACAGTTAGAATCAGAATCAGAACCAGACAGTTATAAACGAATCAGAACCAGACAGTTAGAATCAGAATCAGAACCAGGTTACTGAATCGAACTGACAGTTAGAACGGACTGAACCAGACAGTTAGAATCGGACTGACGGAGACAGCGGACTGAAACAGAACCAGACTGGCGGAACAGAATCAGAACCAGACAGTTAGCGGACTGACGGACTGACAGGAGAAACGGACTGGCAGAACCAGACGGAGTGAAACAGGGAACCGGACTGGCGGAGAAACAGAATCAGAACCAGACAGTTAGAATCGGAATCAGAACCGGACAGTTATAAACGGACTGGCAGAACCAGACGGAGTGGCGGACTGACAAACAGAACCAGACAGTTAGAAACAGACTGGCGAACCAGACAGTTAGAAACAGAATCAGAACCAGACAGCGAAACAGAATCAGAACCAGACAGTGAAACAGAATCAGAACCAGACAGTTAGAAACTGAATCGAACCAGACGGTTGGAAACGGAGAACGGACAGTTAGAAACGAATCTGAACCAGACAGTTAGGAACAGAATCGGACTGACGGAGTGACAGGGGTGACGGACTGACGGAGTGAAACGGACTGGCGAACTGACGGGTTAGAAACAGAATCTGAACGGACAGCTGGAAACAGAATCAGGGAAAACGGGAGACGGAGTGGAATCGGGTGAACTGACGGACTGACAGGGTGTGAAAGAGTGACGGAGTGAAGGAGAATCAGAACCAGACGGACTGAAACAGGAGAACCAGACAGTTAGCGGACTGAATCGGAGTTAAGGAGAATCAGCGGAGTGACAGTTAGCGGACTGAATCAGAACCAGACAGCTAGAGTGAAAACCGACGAGTGAAGGAGTGAAGGAGTGAAGGAGTGAAGGAGTGAAGGACATGGAAGGACTGACGGAGTGAACAGGAGTGGCGGACAGAATCAGACGGACAGTAGGAGTGGAATCGGACTGGCGGAGTGACGGACTGAACGGACTGACGGACTGGACGGAGCAGACGGACTGACGGAGTGACGGAGTGACGGACTGACGGACTGACGGACTGACGGACTGACGGACTGACGACTGACGGACTGGCGGAGTGACGGAGTAGCGGAGTGACAGAGAGGCGGACTGACGGAGTGACGGACTGACAGGAGTGACGGACTGGCGGACTGGCGGACTGAAGGAGTGACGGACTGACGGAGTGACGGACTGGACGGACTGTGACGAACTGACGGAGTGACGGACTGACGGACTGGCGGACTGGCGGAGTGACGGACTGGCGGACTGACGGACTGGCGGAACTGACGGACTGGACGGATCTGACGAACTGACGGAGGACGGAGTGACGAACTGACGGAGTGACGGAGTGACGGACTGACGGACTGACGGACTGGCGGACTGACGGTGACGGACTGGCGACTGGAGTGTACGGAGTGACGGACTGACGGACTGACGGACTGACGGAGTGACGGACTGACGGAGTGACGGACTGGCGGACGGACTGGACGGACTGACGGACTGACGGAGTGACGAACTGACGAACTGGCGGAGTGACGGACTGGACGGACTGACGGACTGACGGAGTGAACTGGCGGAGTGACGGACTGACGGACTGGCGGACTGGCGGACTGGCGGACTGACGGACTGACGGACTGGCGGAGTGACGGACGGACTGGCGGAGCTGACGGACTGGCGGGAGTACGACTGGAGGACTGACGGAGTGACGGACTGGCGGAGTGACGGACTGGCGGACTGACGAGTGACGAACTGGACGGAGTGACGGACTGACGGACTGACGGACTGACGGAGTGACGGACTGACGGACTGACGGACTGACGGACTGACGAACTGACGAACTGACGGAGTGACGGACTGACGGACTGACGGACTGACGGAGTGACGGACTGACGGACTGACGGACTGACGGACTGACGGAGTGACGGACTGGCGAACTGACTGACAGGGTGACGGACTGGCGGATTGACGGACTGGCGGACTGACGGACTGGCGGAGTGACGGACTGGACGGACTGGACGGACTGACGGACTGGCGGACGGACTGACGGACGGACGGACTGACGGAGTGACGGACTGACGGAGTGACGGACTGACGGACTGACGGACTGACGGACTGACGGAGTGACGGACTGACGGACTGACGGACTGACGGACTGACGGAGTGACGGACTGACGGAGGACGGACTGGACGGAGTGACGGACTGACGGACTGACGGACTGACGGAGTGACTGGAGTGACGGACTGACGGACTGGACGGAGTGACGGACTGACGGACTGGCGGACTGACGGACTGACGGAACTGACGGAGTGACGGAGTGACGGACTGACGGACTGACGGAGTGACGGACTGGAGTGGCGGACTGTTACGGACTGACGGAGGACGGACTGGACGGACTGACGGAGTGACGGACTGACGGACTGACGGAGTGACGGAGTGACGGACTGACGGAGTGACGGAGTGACGGAGTGACGGAGTGACGGACTGACGGAGTGACGGACTGACGGAGTGACGGACTGACGGACTGACGGACTGACGGACTGACGGACTGACGGAGTGACGGACTGACGGAGCGACGGAGACTGACGGAGTGACGGAGACGGACTGACGGAGGAGACGGACTGACGGAGTGACTGACTAGTGACGGAGTGACGGACTGACGGAGTGACGGAGGACGGACTGACGGACTGACGGAGTGACGGACTGACGGAGTGACGGACTGACGGACTGACGGACTGACGGAGTGACGGACTGACGGAGTGACGGAGTGACGAACTGACGGACTGACGGAGTGACGGAGTGACGGAGTGACGGACTGACAAACTGACGGAGTGACGGAGTGACGGACTGACAAACTGACGGAGTGACGGAGTGACGAACTGACGGAGTGACGGACTGACGGAGTGACGGAGTGACGGACTGACGGACTGACGGAGTGACGGACTGACGGACTGACGGAGTGACGGACTGACGGAGTGACGGAGTGACTGGACGGACTGACGGAGTGACGGAGTGACGGACTGACGGAGTGACGGACTGACGGACTGACGGAGTGACGGAGTGACGGAGTGACGGACTGACGGACTGACGGAGTGACGGAGTGACGGAGTGACGGACTGACGGAGTGACGGACTGACGGAGTGACGGACTGACGGAGTGACGGACTGACGGAGTGACGGAGTGACGGACTGACGGAGTGACGGAGACGGAGTGACGGAGTGACGGACTGACGGACGGAGTGACGGACTGACGGAGTGACGGACTGACGGACTGACGGACTGACGGAGTGACGGAGTGACGGAGTGACGGAGTGACGGACTGACGGAGTGACGGAGTGACGGACTGACTGGACTCCCCAGTGGACGGAGTGAAGGAGAGTGACGGAGTGACGGAGTGACGGAGTGAAGGAGTGACGGAGACGGACCCTGACGGACTGACCAGTACCCTGAGGACGGACGGACGGACTGACGGAGTGAAGGAGTGACGGAGTGACGGAGTGACGGAATGAAGGAGTGACGGAGTGACGGAGTGACGGACTGAAGGAGTGACGGAGGACGGAGTGAAGGAGTGAGGGATACGGAGTGACGGAGTGACGGACTGGACGGAGTGACGGAGTGACGGAGTGACGGACTGACGGACTGACGGACTGACGGAGTGACGGACTATAGACGGGTGACGGAGTGAACTGAGTCACGGAGGAGTGACGGACTGTGACGGAGTGACGGAGTGACGGAGTGACGGACTGACGGACTGAAGGAGTAAGGGACTGACGGAGTGACGGAGTGACGGAGTGACGGACTGACGGACTGACGGACTGACGGACTGAAGGAGTGACGGAGTGACGGACTGACGGAGTGACGGACTGACGGAGTGACGGGGTGACGGACTGAACTATAGTCAGTGAAAGAGTGACGGAGTGAAGGAGTGACGGAGTGAAGGAGTGACGGACTGACGGAGTGAAGGAGTGACGGAGTGACGGAGTGACGGAGTGAAGGAGTGACGGAGTGACGGAGTGAAGGAGTGACGGAGTGACGGAGAACTATGACGGACTGAACGGAGTCACTGACGGAGTGACGGAGTGACGGAGTGACGGAGTGACGGAGTGACGGAGTGACGGACTGACGGAGTGACGGACTGACGGAGTGACGGACTGACGGACTGACGGACTGACGGAGTGACGAACAGACGGACTGACGGAGTGACGGAGTGATGGAGTGACGGAGTGACAGAGAGACGGACTGACGGAGTGACGGACAAACGGAGTGAAGGAGTGACGGACAAACGGACTGAAGGAGTGACCACCTGGAAATGGTCCCTTCACACAGACAGTGTGGTGAAGAAGGTGAGCAAACAGGAGGCGAAAGAGGAAATCCGTCTCGGCCCCTAAGACCCTCACAACCTTCTACGGATGCACCATTAGGAGAGATCCTGGAGGGAACTGCAACGTCCGCAAACGCTAGGGCTCTCCAGAGGATGGAGACGCATCACGGGGGGCACACTGCCTGCCCTGCAGGACATCGTCAACACCCGGTGTCACAGGAAGGGCAAGAAGTTCATCAAGGACCTCAGCCACCCGAGTCAAGGACTGTTCACCCTGCTACCATCTAGAAGATCATCAAGGACCTCAGCCACCCGAGTCACGGACTGTTCACCCTGCTACCATCGAGAAGATCATCAAGGACCTCAGCCACCCGAGTCATGGACTGTTCACCCTGCTACCATCTAGAAGATCATCAAGGACCTCAGCCACCCGAGTCATGGACTGTTCACCCTGCTACCATCTAGAAGTTCATCAAGGATCTCAGCCACCCGAGTCACGGACTGTTCACCCTGCTACCATCTAGAAGATCATCAAGGACCTCAGCCACCAGAGTCATGGACTGTTCACCCTGCTACCATCTAGAAGACCATCAAGGACCTCAGCCACCCGAGTCAAGGACTGTTCACCCTGCTACCATCTAGTTGCCCCCCAGTACCCTGAACTATAGTCACTGTTACTAGCCTCCACCCAGTACCCTGAACTATAGTCACTGTTACTAGTCTCCACCCAGTACCCTGAACTATAGTCACTGTTACTAGCCTCCCCCAGTACCCTGAACTATAGTCACTGTTACTAGCCTCCCCCAGTACCCTGCCCTGAACTATAGTCACTGTTACTAGCCTCCACCCAGTACCCTGAACTATAGTCACTGTTACTAGTCTCCCCCCAGTACCCTGAACTATAGTCACTGTTACTAGTCTCCCCCAGTACCCTGAACTATAGTCACTGTTACTACCCTCCACCCAGTACCCTGAACTACAGTCACTGTTACTAGTCTCCCCCAGTACCCTGAACTATAGTCACTGTTACTAGTCTCCCCCAGTACCCTGAACTATAGTCACTGTTACTAGCCTCCCCCAGTACCCTGAACTACAGTCACTGTTACTAGCCTCCCCCAGTACCCTGCCCTGAACTATAGTCACTGTTACTAGTCTCCCCCAGTACCCTGAACTATAGTCACTGTTACTAGTCTCCCCCCAGTACCCTGCCCTGAACTATAGTCACTGTTACTAGTCTCCCCCCAGTACCCTGAACTATAGTCACTGTTACTAGCCTCCCCCAGTACCCTGAACTATAGTCACTGTTACTAGCCTCCCCCAGTACCCTGAACTATAGTCACTGTTACTAGCCTCCCCCAGTACCCTGAACTATAGTCACTGTTACTAGTCTCCCCAGTACCCTGAACTATAGTCACTGTTACTAGTCTCCCCCAGTACCCTGAACTATAGTCACTGTTACTAGTCTCCACCCAGTACCCTGAACTACAGTCACTGTTACTAGTCTCCCCAGTACCCTGAACTATAGTCACTGTTACTAGCCTCCCACCAGTACCCTGCCCTGAACTATAGTCACTGTTTCAAGTCTCCCCCAGTACCCTGAACTATAGTCACTGTTACTAGCCTCCCCCAGTACCCTGAACTATAGTCACTGTTACTAGCCTCCCCCAGTACCCTGAACTATAGTCACTGTTACTAGTCTCCCCCCAGTACCCTGAACTATAGTCACTGTTACTAGTCTCCCCCAGTACCCTGAACTATAGTCACTGTTACTAGCCTCCACCCAGTACCCTGAACTATAGTCACTGTTACTAGCCTCCCCCAGTACCCTGAACTATAGTCACTGTTACTAGCCTCCCCCCAGTACCCTGAACTATAGTCACTGTTACTAGTCTCCCCCAGTACCCTGCCCTGAACTATAGTCACTGTTACTAGTCTCCCCCCAGTACCCTGAACTATAGTCACTGTTACTAGTCTCCCCCCAGTACCCTGAACTATAGTCACTGTTACTAGCCTCCACCCAGTACCCTGAACTATAGTCACTGTTACTAGTCTCCACCCAGTACCCTGAACTATAGTCACTGTTACTAGCCTCCCCCCAGTACCCTGAACTATAGTCACTGTTACTAGCCTCCCCCAGTACCCTGAACTATAGTCACTGTTACTATCCTCCCCCAGTACTCTGAACTATAGTCACTGTTACTAGTCTCCCCCAGTACCCTGAACTATAGTCACTGTTACTAGTCTCCCCCAGTACCCTGAACTATAGTCACTGTTACTAGTCTCCACCCAGTACCCTGAACTATAGTCACTGTTACTAGTCTCCCCACCGTACCCTGAACTATAGTCACTGTTACTAGCCTCCCCCAGTACCCTGCCCTGAACTATAGTCACTGTTACAAGTCCCCCCCCCCAGTACCCTGAACTATAGTCACTGTTACTAGCCTCCCCAGTACCCTGAACTATAGTCACTGTTACTAGCCTCCCCCAGTACCCTGAACTATAGTCACTGTTACTAGTCTCCCCCAGTACCCTGAACTATAGTCACTGTTACTAGTCTCCCCCAGTACCCTGAACTATAGTCACTGTTACTAGCCTCCCCCAGTACCCTGAACTATAGTCACTGTTACTAGCCTCCCCCAGTACCCTGAACTATAGTCACTGTTACTAGCCTCCCCCAGTACCCTGAACTATAGTCACTGTTACTAGTCTCCCCCAGTACCCTGCCCTGAACTATAGTCACTGTTACTAGTCTCCCCCTGAACTATAGTCAGTACCCTGAACTATAGTCACTGTTACTAGTCTCCCCCAGTACCCTGAACTATAGTCACTGTTACTAGTCTCCACCCAGTACCCTGAACTATAGTCACTGTTACTAGCCTCCCCCAGTACCCTGAACTATAGTCACTGTTACTAGCCTCCCCCAGTACCCTGAACTATAGTCACTGTTACTAGCCTCCCCCAGTACCCTGAACTATAGTCACTGTTACTAGTCTCCCCCAGTACCCTGAACTGTAGTCACTGTTACTAGTCTCCACCCAGTACCCTGAACTATAGTCACTGTTACTAGTCTCCCCCAGTACCCTGAACTATAGTCACTGTTACTATCCTCCAACCAGTACTCTGAACTATAGTCACTGTTACTAGTCTCACCCCAGTACCCTGAACTATAGTCACTGTTACTAGTCTCCCCCAGTACCCTGAACTATAGTCACTGTTACTAGCCTCCCCCAGTACCCTGAACTATAGTCACTGTTACTAGCCTCCCCCAGTACCCTGCCCTGAACTATAGTCACTGTTACTAGTCTCCCCCAGTACCCTGAACTATAGTCACTGTTACTAGTCTCCCCCCAGTACCCTGCCCTGAACTATAGTCACTGTTACTAGTCTCCCCCCCAGTACCCTGAACTATAGTCACTGTTAGCTAGCCCCCCAGTACCCTGAACTATAGTCACTGTTACTAGTCTCCCCCAGTACCCTGAACTATAGTCACTGTTACTAGTCTCCCCCAGTACCCTGAACTATAGTCACTGTTACTAGCCTCCCCCAGTACCCTGAACTATAGTCACTGTTACTAGTCTCCCCCCAGTACCCTGAACTATAGTCACTGTTACTAGCCTCCCCCCAGTACCCTGAACTATAGTCACTGTTACTAGCCTCCCCCAGTACCCTGAACTATAGTCACTGTTACTAGTCTCCCCAGTACCCTGAACTATAGTCACTGTTACTAGTCTCCCCCAGTACCCTGAACTATAGTCACTGTTACTAGTCTCCCCCCAGTACCCTGAACTATAGTCACTGTTACTAGTCTCCCCCAGTACCCTGAACTATAGTCACTGTTACTAGCCTCCCCCCAGTACCCTGCCCTGAACTATAGTCACTGTTACTAAGTCTCCCCCAGTACCCTGAACTATAGTCACTGCTACTAGCCTCCCCCAGTACCCTGAACTATAGTCACTGTTACTAGCCTCCCCCAGTACCCTGAACTATAGTCACTGTTACTAGTCTCCCCCAGTACCCTGAACTATAGTCACTGTTACTAGTCTCCCCCAGTACCCTGAACTATAGTCACTGTTACTAGTCTCCACCCAGTACCCTGAACTATAGTCACTGTTACTAGCCTCCCCCAGTACCCTGAACTATAGTCACTGTTACTAGCCTCCCCCAGTACCCTGAACTATAGTCACTGTTACTAGCCTCCCCCAGTACCCTGAACTATAGTCACTGTTACTAGTCTCCCCCAGTACCCTGAACTATAGTCACTGTTACTAGCCTCCCCCAGTACCCTGAACTATAGTCACTGTTACTAGTCTCCACCCAGTACCCTGAACTATAGTCACTGTTACTAGCCTCCCCCAGTACCCTGCCCTGAACTATAGTCACTGTTACTAGCCTCCCCAGTACCCTGAACTATAGTCACTGTAACTAGCCTCCCCCAGTACCCTGAACTATAGTCACTGTTACTAGTCTCCCCCAGTACCCTGAACTATAGTCACTGTAACTAGCCTCCCCCAGTACCCTGAACTATAGTCACTGTTACTAGTCTCCCCCAGTACCCTGAACTATAGTCACTGTTACTAGTCTCCCCCAGTACCCTGAACTAGTCACTGTTACTAGTCTCCCCCAGTACCCTGAACTATAGTCACTGTTACTAGCCTCCCCCAGTACCCTGAACTATAGTCACTGTTACTAGCCTCCCCCAGTACCCTGAACTATAGTCACTGTTACTAGCCTCCCCAGTACCCTGAACTATAGTCACTGTTACTAGTCTCCCCCAGTACCCTGAACTATAGTCACTGTAACTAGCCTCCCCCAGTACCCTGAACTACAGTCACTGTTACTAGTCTCCCCCAGTACCCTGAACTATAGTCACTGTTACTAGCCTCCCCCAGTACCCTGAACTATAGTCACTGTTACTAGTCTCCCCCAGTACCCTGAAGTCCTCCCCAGTACCCTGAACTATAGTCACTGTTACTAGCCTCCCCCCCAGTACCCTGAACTATAGTCACTGTTACTAGCCTCCCCCAGTACCCTGAACTATAGTCACTGTTACTAGCCTCCCCCCAGTACCCTGAACTATAGTCACTGTTACTAGCCTCCCCCAGTACCCTGAACTATAGTCACTGTTACTAGTCTCCCCCCAGTACCCTGAACTATAGTCACTGTTACTAGCCTCCCCCAGTACCCTGAACTATAGTCACTGTTACTAGCCTCCCCCCAGTACCCTGCCCTGAACTATAGTCACTGTTACTATCCTCCCCCAGTACCCTGAACTATAGTCACTGTTACTAGCCTCCCCCAGTACCCTGAACTATAGTCACTGTTACTAGCCTCCCCCAGTACCCTGAACTATAGTCACTGTTACTAGTCTCCCCCAGTACCCTGAACTATAGTCACTGTAACTAGCCTCCCCCAGTACCCTGAACTATAGTCACTGTTACTAGCCTCCCCCAGTACCCTGAACTATAGTCACTGTTACTAGTCTCCCCCAGTACCCTGAACTATAGTCACTGTTACTAGTCTCCCCCAGTACCCTGAACTATAGTAACTGTTACTAGTCTCCCCCCAGTACCCTGAACTATAGTCACTGTTACTAGCCTCCCCCAGTACCCTGAACTATAGTCACTGTTACTAGCCTCCACCCAGTACCCTGAACTATAGTCACTGTTACTAGCCTCCCCCAGTACCCTGAACTATAGTCACTGTTACTAGTCTCCCCCAGTACCCTGAACTATAGTCACTGTTACTAGCCTCCACCCAGTACCCTGAACTATAGTCACTGTTACTAGCCTCCCCCAGTACCCTGAACTATAGTCACTGTTACTAGTCTCCCCCAGTACCCTGAACTATAGTCACTGTTACTAGTCTCCCCCCAGTACCCTGAACTATAGTCACTGTTACTAGCCTCCCCCCAGTACCCTGAACTATAGTCACTGTTACTAGCCTCCCCCCCCTGAGTACCCAGCCTCCCCCAGTACCTGAACTATAGTCACTGTTACTAGCCTCCCCCAGTAGTCACTGTTACTAGCCTCCACCCAGTACCCTGAACTATAGTCACTGTTACTAGTCTCCCCCAGTACCCTGAACTATAGTCACTGTTACTAGCCTCCACCCAGTACCCTGAACTATAGTCACTGTTACTAGCCTCCACCCAGTACCCTGAACTATAGTCACTGTTACTAGCCTCCCCCAGTACCCTGAACTATAGTCACTGTTACTAGTCTCCCCCAGTACCCTGAACTATAGTCACTGTTACTAGTCTCCCCCAGTACCCTGAACTATAGTCACTGTTACTAGTCCTCCCCCCCAGTACCCTGAACTATAGTCACTGTTACTAGCCTCCCCCAGTACCCTGAACTATAGTCACTGTTACTAGCCTCCCCCAGTACCCTGAACTACAGTCACTGTTACTAGTCTCCCCCAGTACCCTGAACTATAGTCACTGTTACTAGTCTCCCCCAGTACCCTGAACTATAGTCACTGTTACTAGCCTCCCCCAGTACCCTGAACTATAGTCACTGTTACTAGTCTCCCCCAGTACCCTGAACTATAGTCACTGTTACTAGCCTCCCCCAGTACCCTGAACTATAGTCACTGTTACTAGCCTCCCCCAGTACCCTGAACTATAGTCACTGTTACTAGCCTCCCCCAGTACCCTGAACTATAGTCACTGTTACTAGCCTCCCCCCAGTACCCTGAACTATAGTCACTGTAACTAGCCTCCCCCAGTACCCTGAACTATAGTCACTGTTACTAGTCTCCCCCCAGTACCCTGCCCTGAACTATAGTCACTGTTACTAGCCTCCCCCAGTACCCTGAACTATAGTCACTGTTACTAGCCTCCCCCCAGTACCCTGCCCTGAACTATAGTCACTGTTACTAGTCTCACCCAGTACCCTGAACTATAGTCACTGTGACTAGCCTCCGCCCAGTACCCTGAACTATAGTCACTGTTACTAGCCTCCCCCCAGTACCCTGAACTATAGTCACTGTTACTAGCCTCCACCCAGTACCCTGAACTATAGTCACTGTTACTAGCCTCCCCCAGTACCCTGAACTATAGTCACTGTTACTAGCCTCCACCCAGTACCCTGAACTATAGTCACTGTTACTAGTCTCCCCCCAGTACCCTGAACTGTAGTCTCTGTTACTATCCTCCACCCAGTACTCTGAACTATAGTCACTGTCACTAGCCTCCCCCCAGTACCCTGAACTATAGTCACTGTTACTAGCCTCCCCCCAGTACCCTGAACTATAGTCACTGTTACTATCCTCCCCCAGTACCCTGAACTATAGTCACTGTTACTATCCTCCCCCAGTACCCTGAACTATAGTCACTGTTACTAGCCTCCCCCAGTACCCTGAACTATAGTCACTGTTACTAGCCTCCCCAGTACCCTGAACTATAGTCACTGTTACTAGCCTCCCCCAGTACCCTGAACTATAGTCACTGTTACTAGCCTCCCCCAGTACCCTGAACTATAGTCACTGTTACTAGCCTCCCCCCAGTACCCGGAACTATAGTCACTGTCACTCGCCTCCACCAATTCCAGTGAGTCAGAAGTTTACATACACCAAGTTGACTGTGCCTATAAACAGCTTGGAAAATTCCAGAAAATTACGTCATGGCTTTAGAAGCTTCTGATAGGCTAAATAACATAATTTTAGTCAATTGGAGGTGCACCTGTGGATATATTTCAAGGCCTACCTTCAAACTCAGTGCATCTTTGTTTGACATCATGGGAAAATCAAAAGAAATCAGCCAAGACCTCAGAAAAATAATTGTAGACCTGCATAAGTCTGGTTCATCCTTGGGAGCAATTTCCAAATGCCTGAAGGTACCACGTTCATCTGTACAAACAATAGTATAAACACCAATTCAACTCAATTCAGGGGGCTTTATTGGCATGGGGAACATATGTTAACATTGCCAAAGCAAGTGCAGTAGATAATATACAAAAGTGAAATAAACAATAAAAATGAACAGTAAACATTACACTCACAGACGTTCCAAAATAATAGAGACATAACAAATGTCATATTATGTGCAAATGGTTAAAGTACAAATCTCTCTCTCTCTCTCGCTCACTCATTCTTTCTCTCTCGCTCACTCATTCTCTCTCTCTCTCTCTTACTCATTCTCTCTCTCTCCTCTCTCTTTCTCTCCCCCTTCTCTCTCTCTCCCTTCCCCCTCTCTCTGTCCCTCACCCCTCTCTCTCTCTCTTCTCCTCTCTCTCCCTCACCCCTCTATTTCTCTCTCTCTTCCTCCCCTTCTCTCTGTCCCTCACCCCCTCTCTCTCTCTCTCTCTCTCTCTCTCTTCCTCCCGTTCTCTGTCCCTCACCCCCTTCTCTCTCTCTCTCTCCCCCCCTTCTCTCTGTCCCTCACTCCCTTCCCCCCTTCTCTCTGTCCCTCACCCCTCTCTCTCTCTGTCTCTCTCTCCCTTCCTCCCCTTCTCTCTGTCCCTCACCCCTCTCTCTCTCTGTCCCTCTCCCCTTCCTCCCCTCTCTCTGTCCCTCACCCCCTCTCTCTCTCCCCTTCCTCCCCTTCTCTCTGTCCCTCACCCCTCTCTCTCTCTCTCCCCCCCCTTCTCTGTCCCTCACTGTCCCTCTCTCTCCCCCCCTTCTCTCTGTCCCTCTCTCTCTGTCTCTCTCTCTCTCTCCTCTTCCTCCTCCTGTCCCTCACCCCCCTTCTCTCTGTCCCTGTCCCTCACCCTCTCCTCCTGTCTCTCTCTGTCCCTCACCCCTCTCTCTCTCTCTCTCTCTCCCCCCCCCTCTGTCCCTCACCCCTCCTCTCTCTCTCTCTTCCCCCTTCTCTCTGTCCCTCACCCCCTCACCCCCTCTCTCTCTCTGTCCCTCACCCCTCTCTCTCCTGTCTCTCCTCTCTCCCCCCCTTCTCTCTGTCCCTCACCCCTCTCTCTCTCTCTCTCTCCCCCTCTCTCTGTCCCTCACCCCCTCTCTCTGTCCCTCTCCCCCTCACCTCTCTCTCTCTGTCTCTCTCTCTGTCTCTCTCTCCCTTCCTCCCCTTCTCTCTGTCTCACCCCCCTGTCCCTCTCTCTCCCCTCTCTCTGTCCCTCACCCCTCTCTCTCTCTGTCCCTCACCCTCTCTCTCTGTCTCTCTCTCTCTTCCTCCCCTTCTCTCTGTCCCTCACCTCTCTCTCTCTCTCTCTCTCTCCTCTCTCTCCCCTGGCCTGTCCCTCACCCTCTCTCTCTCTCTGTCTCCTTTCATCATGTTAATTACTGATTGAGTCACTGATTACCCAATGAGATGTCCCTCACCAGTGTCTGTAATGGCAATAAAGCATTCCTCCCCTGATCCTCTCAGATCTGACTCCAGGTCAGGTCTCCCCTTCTCTCTCCCTCAAATATCACCCTATCCCCTTTACAGTCCCTCCCTGGTCAAAAGTAGTGCACTGTATAGGTCTCTCTCCCTTCCTGAACAGAGTGCCATTTAGGATGGGGACGTCCCTCCCAGGCCAGGTCTGGTGTTCATTCGTAGCCTACATACTGTCTTCTGGGTGGGCCCATAGAATGTTGGAATCTCTCTCAGATTGACTGCTCTGTCCCTCTCTCTCTCTCTCTCTCTGCAGTTGGCCTGTCAGTCTCCTTTCATCATGTTAATTACTGATTGAGTCACTGATTACCTACCAGTGGTTAGAGGTAAAGCATTCACTCCTGATCCTCTCAGATCTGACTCCAGTCAGGTTAGAGTGTATCACCCTATCCCCTTTACAGTGGGCCCTGGTCAAAAGTAGTGCACTGTATGGGAACAGAGTGCCATTTAGGATGGGGACGCATCCCAGGCCAGGTCTGGTGTTCATTCGAGCCTGTATTACTTCTGGTGGGCCCATAGAATGTTGGAATCTCGGTGGTTGACTGCTCTGGCAGGGGCGGCAGTGTAGCCTAATGGTTAGAGTGTAGAGGCGGCAGCGTAGCCTAGTGGTTAGAGTGTAGGGGTGGCAGTGTAGCCTAGTGGTTAGAGTGGAGGGGTGGCAGGGTATCCTAGTGGTTAGAGTGGAGGGGCGGCAGTGTAGCCTAGTGGTTAGAGTGTAGAGGCGGCAGCGTAGCCTAGTGGTTAGAGTGTAGAGGCGGCAGTGTAGCCTAGTGGTTAGAGTGTAGAGGCAGCGGCGTAGCCTAGTGTTAGAGTGTAGAGGCGGCAGGGTAGCTTAGTGGTTAGAGCGTTGGACTAGTAACCGGAAGGTTTGTAAGTTCAAACCCCTGAGCTGACAAGGTACAAATCTGTCGTTCTGCCCCTGAACAGGCAGTTAACCCACTGTTCCTCATCGTCATTGAAAATAAGAATGTGTTCTTAACTGACTTGCCTAGTTAAATAAAGGAAAAATAAAAATGTGTGGTTTCAGTCAGTGTGGTAAAAAGTCTCAGCTTGTCGCATACTATTCTGGTCATGTTCTGGCTTTGGCAACGGTTGAAGGATGTCCCGTCTTGGCAGGAACAACAAAAATAATGTGGTTAGTGAGTCTTGCAATAAATGTGTTGGAGTCCAGTTGATATCCAAGATCTTACATGAAGGACTAAGAAATAGCCTGGTTAAATCGATTGCTTTGATTTTTGAATATTGACACAATAAATTGAAATTAACACAATAAATATTGACACAATACATTTATTATTGCCACAATAAGTATATTGACACAATAAATATATTGACACAATAAATTGAAATTGACACAATAAATATATTGACACCATAAATTGAAATTAACACAATAAATACATTGACACAATAAATTTAAATTGACACAATAAATATATTGACACAATAAATTGAAATTGACACAATAAATATATTGACACAATAAATTGAAATTGACACAAAAATATATTGACACCATAAATTGAAATTAACACAATAAATACATTGACACAATAAATGTATTATTGACATAATAAATACAGAATGTATAAGTAGAACTTTGGGTTAAAACATTCTTCTGAAAAAATATATATTATAATTGAAAATATGTCACTCATCTTTTTTTAAATTGATGATGTTCCTTCAATCGCACATCTTATGACGCCATTTCGAGCTGAACCGTGATTGGTGGATTGAGAGGGGCGGTAACTATACATTCAGGAAGAGGTCCATGGACTGTAAACTCTGCTAGCTTGCTAGGTGAATCCGATGGAAAAATAACTCCGTTTGATCGTTAAATCGTCGGTAACCATGTCTGCAAGAAACCCGGGCATGCCCCTTGGTAAGACTGGCTTCTTTATTGTGGGAAATACATGTTTAACATTAGTCAAATCCAGCGAAATAGCTATCGATTGTGTTAGCATGTGCAGCTAGCTAGTATCAACTCAAGCTACTACCGTAGTGTTTTATGTTTAGGACATTTTTGATAATGAATGTTTTGACTGTGACACTTAGGCCTAACAGGAGGAGTTTGGTTTCTAACAAATGTATGTAAGAACTAAGGTTACCGCTCTCATATTACAGTCACTGCACATTGTCTGTCAACGTGTTGAAAATATTTATCTAACGTTAGTTCAGTAACATGCAGAGACCAGAGATACTTTGTATCGTGTCGAGTGAACACCGTAAAGATAGTAGTTAGTTAACGTTACGTGCTGAATTACTGAATGTTGGTGGTCTTGACTCATGACGTCCTGGATAATATGTTTCACACGACACTCAGCGCAGCCAGGGTGAATCACGTGACTATCAGTGATCTCTTTGTGGTCTGACTGTACTAAAATCCCGGAAAACCTTTCGATGCAGGCCTAACCATCGGTTGTTAACTACTGTAAGCCTACATGATATTCGGTAGATATCTGAACAGAATAGTGGATTCGGTGAGAAATGGGCCAACGTGTATATATAAACTTCTCTTTACTTGTACTAAAGTTTGCCTATTGGGTATTTATTCCACCACTGTGTGTGTGTGTGTGTGTGTGTCAGACCTGGAATGGGTGTCCAAGGTGCGGGTGAACACCCAGGCAGTGCTGAAGAGAGCTCAGCAGATCCAAGGACGCAATAAGAACAAGAAACAGTGGCAGGTAGGAGGAGCTTTTGAGGTTTAGCTTTTGGGGTTTAGCTTGTGTGTGTAATACCTTCATCTCCAATGTTTTCCTATAAGACACACAAGATGAAGTGGTGCTCAGTTTGTATCCTACTAATAGAATAAGGATATGCAGTATTCTCAGTTTGTATCCTACTAATAGAATAAGGATATGCAGTATTCTCAGTTTGTATCCTAATAGAATAAGGATATGCAGTATTCTCAGTTTGTATCCTATTAGAATAAGGATATACAGTATTCTCAGTTTGTATCCTAATCCTAGAATAAATAAGATATGCAGTATTCTCAGTTTATGTATCCTAATAGAATAAGGATATGCAGTATTCTCAGTTTGTATCCTACTAATTTGTAGAATAAGGATATGCAGTATTCTCAGTTTGTATCCTATAATAGAATAAGGATATGCAGTATTCTCAGTTTGTATCCTACTAATAGAATAAGGATATGCTCAGTTTGTATTACTAATAGTTTGTATCCTCACTATTAGAATAAGGATATGCAGTATTCTCAGTTTGTATCCTACTAATAGAATAAGGATATACAGTATTCTCAGTTTGTATCCTATTAGAATAAGGATATATCCTATTAGAATAAGGATATGCAGTATTCTCAGTTTGTATCCTACTAATAGAATAAGGATATGCAGTATTCTCAGTTTGTATCCTAATAGAATAAGGATATGCAGTATTCTCAGTTTGTATCCTAATAGAATAAGGATATGCAGTATTCTCAGTTTGTATCCTATTAGAATAAGGATATGCAGTATTCTCAGTTTGTATCCTACTAATAGAATAAGGATATACAGTATTCTCAGTTTGTATCCTACTAATAGAATAAGGATATGCAGTATTCTCAGTTTGTATCCTACTAATAGAATAAGGATATGCAGTATTCTCAGTTTGTATCCTAATAGAATAAGGATATGCAGTATTCTCAGTTTGTATCCTACTATAGAATAAGGATATGCAGTATTCTCAGTTTGTATCCTATTAATAGAATAAGGATATGTATTCTCAGTTTGTATCCTATAGAA
The DNA here is from genome assembly GCF_036934945.1 of Oncorhynchus masou masou. Classification (NCBI taxonomy): domain Eukaryota; kingdom Metazoa; phylum Chordata; class Actinopteri; order Salmoniformes; family Salmonidae; genus Oncorhynchus; species Oncorhynchus masou. The sequence continues at coordinate 283,892 of NW_027012513.1, forward strand.
TAAGGATATGCAGTATTCTCAGTTTGTATCCTATCTAATAAGGATATGCAGTATTCTCAGAATAAGGATATGCAGTATTCTCAGTTTGTATCCTACTATAGAATAAGGATATATTCAGTATTCTCATTCTCAGTTTGTATCCTACTAATAGAATAAGGATAAGGATATGCAGTATTCTCAGTTTGTATCCTACTAATAGAATAAGGATATGCAGTATTCTCAGTTTGTATCCTACTAATAGAATAAGGATATGCAGTATTCTCAGTTTGTATCCTACTAATAGAATAAGGATATGCAGTATTCTCAGTTTGTATCCTATTCTCAATCCTAGAATAAGGATATGCAGTATTCTCAGTTTGTATCCTACTAATAGAATAAGGATATGCAGTATTCTCAGTTTGTATCCTACTAATAGAATAAGGATATGCAGTATTCTCAGTTTGTATCCTACTAATAGAATAAGGATATGCAGTATTCTCAGTTTGTATCCTACTAATAGAATAAGGATATGCAGTATTCTCAGTTTGTATCCTACTAATAGAATAAGGATATGCAGTATTCTCAGTTTGTATCCTACTAATAGAATAAGGATATGCAGTATTCTCAGTTTGTATCCTACTAATAGAATAAGGATATGCAGTATTCTCAGTTTGTATCCTACTAATAGAATAAGGATATGCAGTATTCTCAGTTTGTATCCTACTAATAGAATAAGGATATGCAGTATTCTCAGTTTGTATCCTACTAATAGAATAAGGATATGCAGTATTCTCAGTTTGTATCCTACTAATAGAATAAGGATATGCAGTATTCTCAGTTTGTATCCTACTATAGAATAAGGATATGCAGTATTCTCAGTTTGTATCCTACTAAGAATAAGATATGCAGTATTCTCAGTTTGTATCCTACTAATAGAATAAGGATATGCAGTATTCTCAGTTTGTATCCTACTAATTAAGGATATGCAGTATTCTCAGTTTGTATCCTACTAATAGAATAAGGATATGCAGTATTCTCAGTTTGTATCCTACTAATAGAATAAGGATATGAATAAGGATATGCAGTATTCTCAGTTTGTATCCTACTAATAGAATAAGGATATGCAGTATTCTCAGTTTGTATCCTACTAATAGAATAAGGATATGCAGTATTCTCAGTTTGTATCCTACTAATAGAATAAGGATATGCAGTATTCTCAGTTTGTATCCTACTAATAGAATAAGGATATGCAGTATTCTCAGTTTGTATCCTAGTAAGGATATGTATTCTCAGTTTGTATCCTAATAGAATAAGGATATGCAGTATTCTCAGTTTGTATCCTACTAATAGAATAAGGATATGCAGTATTCTCAGTTTGTATCCTATAGAATAAGGATATGCAGTATTCTCAGTTTGTATCCTACTAATAGAATAAGGATATGCAGTATTCTCAGTTTGTATCCTACTAATAGAATAAGGATATGCAGTATTCTCAGTTTGTATCCTACTAATAGAATAAGGATATGCAGTATTCTCAGTTTGTATCCTACTAATAGAATAAGGATATGCAGTATTCTCAGTTTGTATCCTACTAAGAATAAGATATAAGGAATAAGGATATGCAGTATTCTCAGTTTGTATCCTACTAATAGAATAAGGATATGCAGTATTCTCAGTTTGTATCCTACTAATAGAATAAGGATATGCAGTATTCTCAGTTTGTATCCTAAGGATATGCTAATAGAATAAGGATATGCAGTATTCTCAGTTTGTATCCTAATAGAATAAGGATATGCAGTATTCTCAGTTTGTATCCTACTAATAGAATAAGGATATGCAGTATTCTCAGTTTGTATCCTACTAATAGAATAAGGATATGCAGTATTCTCAGTTTGTATCCTACTAATAGAATAAGGATATGCAGTATTCTCAGTTTGTATCCTACTAATAGAATAAGGATATGCAGTATTCTCAGTTTGTATCCTACTAATAGAATAAGGATATGCAGTATTCTCAGTTTGTATCCTACTAATAGAATAAGGATATGGTATTCTCAGTTTGTATCCTACTAATAGAATAAGGATTCTATTCTCAGTTTGTATCCTACTAATAGAATAAGGATATGCAGTATTCTCAGTTTGTATCCTACTAATAGAATAAGGATATGCAGTATTCTCAGTTTGTATCCTACTAATAGAATAAGGATATGCAGTATTCTCAGTTTGTATCCTACTAATAGAATAAGGATATGCAGTATAGTTTGTATAGAATAAGGATATGCAGTATTCTCAGTTTGTATCCTACTAATAGAATAAGGATATGCAGTATTCTCAGTTTGTATCCTACTAGAATAAGGATAGTTTGTATCCTACTATAAATAAGGATATGCAGTATTCTCAGTTTGTATCCTATAAGGATATGTAGTATTTTCTAATAGAATAAGGATATGCTAATAGAATAAGGATATGCAGTATTCTCAGTTTGTATCCTACTAATAGAATAAGGATATGCAGTATTCTCAGTTTGTATCCTACTAATAGAATAAGGATATGCAGTATTCTCAGTTTGTATCCTAGAATAAGGATATGCAGTATTCTCAGTTTGTATCCTACTAATAGAATAAGGATATGCAGTATTCTCAGTTTGTATCCTACTAATAGAATAAGGATATGCAGTTTGTATTCTATTCTCAGTTTGTATCCTACTAATAGAATAAGGATATAATTCTCAGTTTGTATCCTACTATTAGAATAAGGATATGCAGTATTCTCAGTTTGTATCCTACTAATAGAATAAGGATATGCAGTATTCTCAGTTTGTATCCTACTAATAGAATAAGGATATGCAGTATTCTCAGTTTGTATCCTACTAATAGAATAAGGATATGCAGTATTCTCAGTTTGTATCCTACTAATAGAATAAGGATATGCAGTATTCTCAGTTTGTATCCTACTAATAGAATAAGGATATGCAGTATTCTCAGTTTGTATCCTACTAATAGAATAAGGATATGCAGTATTCTCAGTTTGTATCCTACTAATAGAATAAGGATATGCAGTATTCTCAGTTTGTATCCTACTAATAGAATAAGGATATGCAGTATTCTCAGTTTGTATCCTACTAATAGAATAAGGATATGCAGTATTCTCAGTTTGTATCCTACTAATAGAATAAGGATATGCAGTTTGTATCCTACTAATAGAATAAGGATATGCAGTATTCTCAGTTTGTATCCTACTAATAGAATAAGGATATGCAGTATTCTCAGTTTGTATCCTACTAATAGAATAAGGATATCCTAATAGAATAAGTATTCTCTCAGTTTGTATCCTACTAATAGAATAAGGATATGCAGTATTCTCAGTTTGTATCCTACTAATAGAATAAGGATATGCAGTATTCTCAGTTTGTATCCTACTAATAGAATAAGGATATGCAGTATTCTCAGTTTGTATCCTACTAATAGAATAAGGATATGCAGTATTCTCAGTTTGTATCCTACTAATAGAATAAGGATATGATATTCTCAGTTTGTATATTCTCAGTTTGTATCCTACTAATAGAATAAGGATATGCAGTATTCTCAGTTTGTATCCTACTAATAGAATAAGGATATGCAGTATTCTCAGTTTGTATCCTACTAATAGAATAAGGATATGCAGTATTCTCAGTTTGTATCTACTAATAGAATAAGGATATGCAGTATTCTCAGTTTGTATCCTACTAATAGAATAAGGATATGCAGTATTCTCAGTTTGTATCCTACTAATAGAATAAGGATATGCAGTATTCTCAGTTTGTATCCTACTAATAGAATAAGGATATGCAGTATTCTCAGTTTGTATCCTACTAATAGAATAAGGATATGCAGTATTCTCAGTTTGTATCCTACTAATAGAATAAGGATATGCAGTATTCTCAGTTTGTATCCTACTAATAGAATAAGGATATGCAGTATTCTCAGTTTGTATCTAATAGAATAAGGATATGCAGTATTCTCAGTTTGTATCCTACTAATAGAATAAGGATATGCAGTATTCTCAGTTTGTATCCTACTAATAGAATAAGGATATGCAGTATTCTCAGTTTGTATCCTACAGTATTCTCAGTTTGTATCCTACTAATAGAATAAGGATATGCAGTATTCTCAGTTTGTATCCTACTAATAGAATAAGGATATGCAGTATTCTCAGTTTGTATCCTACTAATAGAATAATTCTCAGGATATAAGGATATGCAGTATTCTCAGTTTGTATCCTACTAATAGAATAAGGATATGCAGTATTCTCAGTTTGTATCCTACTAATAGAATAAGGATATGCAGTATTCTCAGTTTGTATCCTACTAATAGAATAAGGATATGCAGTATTCTCAGTTTGTATCCTACTAATAGAATAAGGATATGCAGTATTCTCAGTTTGTATCTAATAGAATAAGGATATGCTATCCTACTAATAGAATAAGGATATGCAGTATTCTCAGTTTGTATCCTACTAATAGATATAAGGTTTGTATCCTATAGAATAAGTATTCTCAGTTTGTATCCTACTAATAGAATAAGGATATGCAGTATTCTCAGTTTGTATCCTACTAATAGAATAAGGATATGCAGTATTCTCAGTTTGTATCCTACTAATAGAATAAGGATATGCTATTCTCAGTTTGTATCCTACTAATAGAATAAGGATATGCAGTATTCTCAGTTTGTATCCTATAGAATAAGGATATGCAGTATTCTCAGTTTGTATCCTACTAATAGAATAAGGATATGTTCTCATTTGTATCCTACTAATAGAATAAGGATATGCAGTATTCTCAGTTTGTATCCTACTAAGAATAAGGATATATTCTCAGTTTGTATCCTACTAATAGAATAAGGATATGCAGTATTCTCAGTTTGTATCCTACTAATAGAATAAGGATATGCAGTATTCTCAGTTTGTATCCTACTAATAGAATAAGGATATGCAGTATTCTCAGTTTGTATCCTACTAATAGAATAAGGATATGCAGTATTCTCAGTTTGTATCCTACTAATAGAATAAGGATATGCAGTATTCTCAGTTTGTATCCTACTAATAGAATAAGGATATGCAGTATTCTCAGTTTGTATCCTACTAATAGAATAAGGATATGCAGTATTCTCAGTTTGTATCCTACTAATAGAATAAGGATATGGATATGCAGTATTCTCAGTTTGTATCCTACTAATAGAATAAGGATATGCAGTATTCTCAGTTTGTATCCTACTAATAGAATAAGGATATGCAGTATTCTCAGTTTGTATCCTACTAATAGAATAAGGATATGCAGTATTCTCAGTTTGTATCCTACTAATAGAATAAGGATATGCAGTATTCTCAGTTTGTATCCTACTAATAGAATAAGGATATGCAGTATTCTCAGTTTGTATCCTACTAATAGAATAAGGATATGCAGTAGTTTGTATCTCAGTTTCTCAGTTTGTATCCTACTAATAGAATAAGGATATGCAGTATTCTCAGTTTGTATCCTACTAATAGAATAAGGATATGCAGTATTCTCAGTTTGAATAAGGATCCTCAGTTTGTATCCTAATAGAATAAGGATATGCAGTATTCTCAGTTTGTATCCTACTAATAGAATAAGGATATGCAGTATTCTCAGTTTGTATCCTACTAATAGAATAAGGATATGCAGTATTCTCAGTTTGTATCCTACTAATAGAATAAGGATATGCAGTATTCTCAGTTTGTATCCTACTAATAGAATAAGGATATGCAGTATTCTCAGTTTGTATCCTACTAATAGAATAAGGATATGCAGTATTCTCAGTTTGTATCCTACTAATAGAATAAGGATATGCAGTATTCTCAGTTTGTATCCTACTAATAGAATAAGGATATGCAGTATTCTCAGTTTGTATCCTACTAATAGAATAAGGATATGCAGTATAAGGATAAGGATATGCAGTATTCTCAGTTTGTATCCTACTAATAGAATAAGGATATGCAGTATTCTCAGTTTGTATCCTACTAAGTTTGTAGAATAAGGATATGCAGTATTCTCAGTTTGTATCCTACTAATAGAATAAGGATATGCAGTATTCTCAGTTTGTATCCTACTAATAGAATAAGGATATGCAGTATTCTCAGTTTGTATCCTACTAATAGAATAAGGATATGCAGTATTCTCAGTTTGTATCCTACTAATAGAATAAGGATATAATAGTATTCTCAGTTTGTATCCTACTAATAGAATAAGGATATGCAGTATTCTCAGTTTGTATCCTACTAATAGAATAAGGATATGCAGTATTCTCAGTTTGTATCCTACTAATAGAATAAGGATATTCTCAGTTTGTATCCAGTATTCTCAGTTTGTATCCTACTAATAGAATAAGGATATGCAGTATTCTCAGTTTGTATCCTACTAATAGAATAAGGATATGCAGTATTCTCAGTTTGTATCCTACTAATAGAATAAGGATATACAGTATTCTCAGTTTGTATCCTACTAATAGAATAAGGATATGCAGTATTCTCAGTTTGTATCCTACTAATAGAATAAGGATATGCAGTATTCTCAGTTTGTATCCTACTAATAAAATAAGGATATGCAGTATTCTCAGTTTGTATCCTACTAATAGAATAAGGATATGCAGTATTCTCAGTTTGTATCCTACTAATAGAATAAGGATATGCAGTATTCTCAGTTTGTATCCTACTAATAGAATAAGGATATGCAGTATTCTCAGTTTGTATCCTACTAATAGAATAAGGATATGCAGTATTCTCAGTTTGTATCCTACTAATAGAATAAGGATATGCAGTATTCTCAGTTTGTATCCTACTAATAGAATAAGGATATGCAGTATTCTCAGTTTGTATCCTACTAATAGAATAAGGATATGCAGTATTCTCAGTTTGTATCCTACTAATAGAATAAGGATATGCAGTATTCTCAGTTTGTATCCTACTAATAGAATAAGGATATGCAGTATTCTCAGTTTGTATCCTACTAATAGAATAAGGATATGCAGTATTCTCAGTTTGTATCCTACTAATAGAATAAGGATATGCAGTATTCTCAGTTTGTATCCTACTAATAGAATAAGGATATGCAGTATTCTCAGTTTGTATCCTACTAATAGAATAAGGATATGCAGTATTCTCAGTTTGTATCCTACTAATAGAATAAGGATATGTATTCTCAGTATCCTCTAATAGAATAAGGATATGCAGTTTGTTTGTATCCTACTAATAGAATAAGGATATGCAGTATTCTCAGTTTGTATCCTAGTTTGTATCCTACTAATAGAATAAGGATATGCAGTATTCTCAGTTTGTATCCTACTAATAGAATAAGGATATGCAGTATTCTCAGTTTGTATCCTACTAATAGAATAAGGATATGCAGTATTCTCAGTTTGTATCCTAATAGAATAAGGATATGCAGTATTCTCAGTTTGTATCCTACTAATAGAATAAGGATATGCAGTATTCTCAGTTTGTATCCTACTAATAGAATAAGGATATGCAGTATTCTCAGTTTGTATCCTACTAATAGAATAAGGATATGCAGTATTCTCAGTTTGTATCCTACTAATAGAATAAGGATATGCAGTATTCTCAGTTTGTATCCTACTAATAGAATAAGGATATGCAGTATTCTCAGTTTGTATCCTACTAATAGAATAAGGATATGCAGTATTCTCAGTTTGTATCCTACTAATAGAATAAGGATATGCAGTATTCTCAGTTTGTATCCTACTAATAGAATAAGGATATGCAGTATTCTCAGTTTGTATCCTACTAATAGAATAAGGATATGCAGTATTCTCAGTTTGTATCCTACTAATAGAATAAGGATATGCAGTATTCTCAGTTTGTATCCTACTAATAGAATAAGGATATGCAGTATTCTCAGTTTGTATCCTACTAATAGAATAAGGATATGCAGTATTCTCAGTTTGTATCCTATCTAATAGAATAAGGATATGCAGTATTCTCAGTTTGTATCCTACTAATAGAATAAGGATATGCAGTATTCTCAGTTTGTATCCTACTAATAGAATAAGGATATGCAGTATTCTCAGTTTGTATCCTACTAATAAGAATAAGGATATGCAGTATTCTCAGTTTGTATCCTACTAAATAAGGATATAATTCTCAGTTTGTATCCTATATTAGCAGTATTCTCAGTTTGTATCCTACTAATAGAATAAGGATATGCAGTATTCTCAGTTTGTATCCTACTAATAGAATAAGGATATGCAGTATTCTCAGTTTGATATGAATAAGGATATTAAGGATTCTCAGTTTGTATCCTACTAATAGAATAAGGATATGCAGTATTCTCAGTTTGTATCCTACTAATAGAATAAGGATATGCAGTATTCTCAGTTTGTATCCTATAGAATAAGGATATGCAGTATTCTCAGTTTGTATCCTACTAATAGAATAAGGATATGCAGTATTCTCAGTTTGTATCCTACTAATAGAATAAGGATATGCAGTATTCTCAGTTTGTATCCTACTAATAGAATAAGGATATATTCTCAGTTTGTATCAGTAAGGATTCTATTCAGTTTGTATCCTACTAATAGAATAAGGATATGCAGTATTCTCAGTTTGTATCCTACTAATAGAATAAGGATATGCAGTATTCTCAGTTTGTATCCTACTAATAGAATAAGGATATGCAGTATTCTCAGTTTGTATCCTACTAATAGAATAAGGATATGCAGTATTCTCAGTTTGTATCCTACTAATAGAATAAGGATAAGTATTCTCAGTTTGTATCCTATAGAATAAGGATATGCAGTATTCTCAGTTTGTATCCTACTAATAGAATAAGGATATGCAGTATTCTCAGTTTGTATCCTACTAATAGAATAAGGATATGCAGTATTCTCAGTTTGTATCCTACTAATAGAATAAGGATATGCAGTATTCTCAGTTTGTATCCTATCTACTATAGAATAAGGATATGCAGTATTCTCAGTTTGTATCCTACTAATAGAATAAGGATATGCAGTATTCTCAGTTTGTATCCTACTAATAGAATAAGGATATGCAGTATTCTCAGTTTGTATCCTACTAATAGAATAAGGATATGCAGTATTCTCAGTTTGTATCCTAATAGAATAAGGATATACAGTATTCTCAGTTTGTATCCTACTAATAGAATAAGGATATGCAGTATTCTCAGTTTGTATCCTACTAATAGAATAAGGATATGCAGTATTCTCAGTTTGTATCCTACTATTAGAATAAGGATATGCAGTATTCTCAGTTTAAGGATATGCAGTATCCTTTGTATCCTAATAGAATAAGGATATGCAGTATTCTCAGTTTGTATCCTACTAATAGAATAAGGATATGCAGTATTCTCAGTTTGTATCCTACTAATAGAATAAGGATATGCAGTATTCTCAGTTTGTATCCTACTAATAGAATAAGGATATGCAGTATTCTCAGTTTGTATCCTAATAGAATAAGGATATGCAGTATTCTCAGTTTGTATCCTACTAATAGAATAAGGATATGCAGTATTCTCAGTTTGTATCCTACTAATAGAATAAGGATATGCAGTATTCTCAGTTTGTATCCTACTAATAGAATAAGGATATGCAGTATTCTCAGTTTGTATCCTACTAATAGAATAAGGATATGCAGTATTCTCAGTTTGTATCCTACTATTAGAATAAGGATATGCAGTATTCTCAGTTTGTATCCTACTAATAGAATAAGGATATACAGTATTCTCAGTTTGTATCCTATTAGAATAAGGATATGCAGTATTCTCAGTTTGTATCCTACTAATAGAATAAGGATATGCAGTATTCTCAGTTTGTATCCTAATAGAATAAGGATATGCAGTATTCTCAGTTTGTATATGCAGTATTCTCAGTTTGTATCCTACTAATAGAATAAGGATATGCAGTATTCTCAGTTTGTATCCTACTAATAGAATAAGGATATGCAGTATTCTCAGTTTGTATCCTACTAATAGAATAAGGATATGCAGTATTCTCAGTTTGTATCCTACTAATAGAATAAGGATATGCAGTATTCTCAGTTTGTATCCTACTAATAGAATAAGGATATGCAGTATTCTCAGTTTGTATCCTAATAGAATAAGGATATGCAGTATTCTCAGTTTGTATCCTACTAATAGAATAAGGATATGCAGTATTCTCAGTTTGTATCCTACTAAGAATAAGGATATAATTCTCAGGTATCCTATAATAGAATAAGTATTATTCTCAGTTTGTATCCTACTAATAGAATAAGGATATGCAGTATTCTCAGTTTGTATCCTACTAATAGAATAAGGATATGCAGTATTCTCAGTTTGTATCCTATTAGAATAAGGATATGCAGTATTCTCAGTTTGTATCCTACTAATAGAATAAGGATATGCAGTATTCTCAGTTTGTATCCTACTAATAGAATAAGGATATGCAGTATTCTCAGTTTGTATCCTACTTAGAATAAGGATATGCAGTATTCTCAGTTTGTATCCTACTAATAGAATAAGGATATGCAGTATTCTCAGTTTGTATCCTACTAATAGAATAAGGATATGCAGTATTCTCAGTTTGTATCCTACTAATAGAATAAGGATATGCAGTATTCTCAGTTTGTATCCTACTAATAGAATAAGGATATGCAGTATAAGAATAAGGATATGCAGTATTCTCAGTTTGTATCCTATGAATAAGGATATGCAGTATTCTCAGTTTGTATCCTACTAATAGAATAAGGATATGCAGTATTCTCAGTTTGTATCCTAATAGAATAAGGATATGCAGTATTCTCAGTTTGTATCCTACTAATAGAATAAGGATATGCAGTATTCTCAGTTTGTATCCTACTAATAGAATAAGGATATGCAGTATTCTCAGTTTGTATCCTAGTTTATGTATTCTCATCCTAAATAGAATAAGGATATGCAGTATTCTCAGTTTGTATCCTTTGTATCCTAATAGAATAAGGATATGCAGTATTCTCAGTTTGTATCCTACTAATAGAATAAGGATATGCAGTATTCTCAGTTTGTATCCTAATAGAATAAGGATATGCAGTATTCTCAGTTTGTATCCTACTAATAGAATAAGGATATGCAGTATTCTCAGTTTGTATCCTACTAATAGAATAAGGATATGCAGTATTCTCAGTTTGTATCCTACTAATAGAATAAGGATATGCAGTATTCTCAGTTTGTATCCTACTAATAGAATAAGGATATGCAGTATTCTCAGTTTGTATCCTACTAATAGAATAAGGATATGCAGTATTCTCAGTTTGTATCCTACTAATAGAATAAGGATATGTATTCCAGTATTCCAGAATAAGGATTGTATTCTCAGTTTGTATCCTAACAGAATAAGGTATGTCTGGTATGGTTTTGTGTGTTACCTAGTGTAGAAGTGTTGTCCACACCAGCCCTTTGTATTGAGAACAAACAGTTAAACACCCGGTATGAGTTGACATCGGACTCTGTGTTACAACATTACCCATAATGCTCTCTCTCTGTCTCCAGGCGGCGTGGCTGCTGCGGGCGGTGACCTGTATTGACCTGACGACCCTGGCTGGTGACGACACGCCCGGAACGTCCACCGGCTGTGTATGAAGGGACCCAGCCGTACGCTACGACCTGCTGAAGAGCATGGACATGCAGGACGAAGGTAGTGGGAGGTCTGTCTGCCTGGATGAAGGTAGTGGGGGGTCTGTCTGTCTGTCTGATGAAGGTAGTGGGGGGTCTGTCTGTCTGGATGAAGGTAGTGGGGGTCTGTCTGTCTGGATGAAGGTAGTGGGGGTCTGTCTGTCTGTCTGGATGAAGGTAGTGGGGGGACTGTCTGTCTGTCTGGATGAAGGTAGTGGGGGGTCTGTCTGTCTGGATGAAGGTAGTGGGGGGTCTGTCTGTCTGGACGAAGGTAGTGGGGGTCTGTCTGTCTGTCTGGATGAAGGTAGTGGGGGTCTGTCTGTCTGGATGAAGGTAGTGGGGGGTCTGTCTGTCTGGACGAAGGTAGTGGGGGGTCTGTCTGTCTGGACGAAGGTAGTGGGGGTCTGTCTGTCTGTCTGGACGAAGGTAGTGGGGGTCTGTCTGTCTGGATGAAGGTAGTGGGGGGTCTGTCTGTCTGTCTGGACGAAGGTAGTGGGGGGTCTGTCTGTCTGGACGAAGGTAGTGGGGGGTCTGTCTGTCTGGACGAAGGTAGTGGGGGTCTGTCTGTCTGGATGAAGGTAGTGGGGGTCTGTCTGTCTGGATGAAGGTAGTGGGGGGTCTGTCTGTCTGGATGAAGGTAGTGGGGGGTCTGTCTGTCTGGACGAAGGTAGTGGGGGTCTGTCTGTCTGTCTGGACGAAGGTAGTGGGGGGGTCTGTCTGTCTGGATGAAGGTAGTGGGAGGTCTGTCTGTCTGTCTGTCTGGATGAAGGTAGTGGGGGGTCTGTCTGTCTGGACGAAGGTAGTGGGGGTCTGTCTGTCTGTCTGGACGAAGGTAGTGGGGGTCTGTCTGTCTGGATGAAGGTAGTGGGGGTCTGTCTGTCTGTCTGGACGAAGGTAGTGGGGGGTCTGTCTGTCTGGACGAAGGTAGTGGGGGGTCTGTCTGTCTGGACGAAGGTAGTGGGGGGTCTGTCTGTCTGTCTGGAAGAAGGTAGTGGGGGTCTGTCTGGACGAAGGTAGTGGGGGGTCTGTCTGTCTGTCTGGACGAAGGTAGTGGGGGGTCTGTCTGTCTGGATGGATGAAGGTAGTGGGGGTCTCTGTCTGTCTGGATGAAGGTAGTGGGGGGTCTGTCTGTCTGGATGAAGGTAGTGGGGGGTCTGTCTGTCTGTCTGGACGAAGGTAGTGGGGGGTCTGTCTGTCTGTCTGTCTGATGAAGGTAGTGGGGGGTCTGTCTGTCTGGACGAAGGTAGTGGGGGGTCTGTCTGTCTGTCTGGACGAAGGTAGTGGGGGGTCTGTCTGTCTGGACGAAGGTAGTGGGGGGGGTCTGTCTGTCTGGAAGAAGGTAGTGGGGGGGGTCTGTCTGTCTGGATGAAGGTAGTGGGGGGTCTGTCTGTCTGTCTGGACGAAGGTAGTGGGGGTCTGTCTGTCTGGACGAAGGTAGTGGGGGGTCTGTCTGTCTGTCTGGACGAAGGTAGTGGGGGTCTGTCTGTCTGGATGAAGGTAGTGGGGGGTCTGTCTGTCTGGACGAAGGTAGTGGGGGGTCTGTCTGTCTGGAAGAAGGTAGTGGGGGTCTGTCTGTCTGGAAGAAGGTAGTGGGGGGGTCTGTCTGTCTGGACGAAGGTAGTGGGAGGTCTGTCTGTCTGTCTGGACGAAGGTAGTGGGAGGTCTGTCTGTCTGTCTGGACGAAGGTAGTGGGGGTCTGTCTGGAAGAAGGTAGTGGGGGGTCTGTCTGTCTGGACGAAGGTAGTGGGGGGTCTGTCTGGATGAAGGTAGTGGGGGGTCTGTCTGTCTGTCTGGACGAAGGTGGTGGGGTGTAGCAAAGAATAGCTTCGTACTGAGAGCAGCTGCCATTTTATGTCGATTGTGAATGAACATGTGATTATTTCTCCCCTTTTTCAGGGACTTAACATGTCTGTCGTGCTCCTTAGTTTGCCCACTAGAGGGCGGCGTGCTCCTTAGTTTGCCCACTAGAGGGCGGCGTGCTCCTTAGTTTTGCCCACTAGAGGGCGGCGTGCTCCTTAGTTTGCCCACTAGAGGGGGGCGTGCCCACTCCACTAGAGGGCGGCGTGCTCCTTAGTTTGCCCACTAGAGGGCGGCGTGCTCCTTAGTTTGCCCACTAGAGGGGGGCGTGCTCCTTAGTTTGCCCACTAGAGGGCGGCGTGCTCCTTAGTTTGCCCACTAGAGGGGCGTGCTCCTTAGTTTGCCCACTAGAGGGCGGCGTGCTCCTTAGTTTGCCCACTAGAGGGCGGCGTGCTCCTTAGTTTGCCCACTAGAGGGCGGCGTGCTCCTTAGTTTGCCCACTAGAGGGCGACGTGCTCCTTAGTTTGCCCCACTAGAGGGCGACGTGCTCCTTGTTTTGCCCACTAGAGGGCGACGTGCTCCTTAGTTTTGCCCACTAGAGGGCGTCTGCTCCTTGGTTTGCCCCACTAGAGGGCGGTCGTGCTCTGTTGGTTGCCCCACTAGAGGGCGGGTCGTGCTCCTTAGTTTGCCCCACTAGAAGGTAGTGCTCCTTAGTTTTGCCCACTAGAAGGCGACGTGTTCCTTAGTTTTGCCCACTAGAGGGCGACGTGCTCCTTAGTTTTGTCCACTAGAGGTTTTGCCCACTAGACGTGCTCTTGTGTTTCACATGATAGGCCTATCTTTGGTGTTGACATTGAGTGAAGAGTACCTATATGTTCTGGTTGTATCTGTGTATCTAGGTGTGACTACTGCAGCGGTGTGCGTGTACCCATCTCGTGTGGCTGATGCTGTGAAGTCACTGAAAGCAGCCAACTCCAGCCTACCTGTCGCCTCAGGTAAGAGAGAGAGAGACAGTTGGACAGTCCAGGTGTATGTTGCTTAATTATAACACATTAAAAACGGCTCATACAGCCGCAACATGAATGAAATAACAGACTATTGTGACATGGAAAAACTATAGATAATGACTCAGCGGCGTCTCTCTCCGTCCTGCTCCTCCTCTCCTCAGTGGCGACCGGTTTCCCTGCAGGCCAGACCTCTCTGAAGACCAGGCTGGAGGAGGTCCGTATGGCTGTAGAGGATGGAGCTATGGAGATAGATATAGTCATTAACAGGACTCTGGCTCTCACTGGCCAGTGGGAAGGTGTGGTATTTTAATTTAATTTTACCTTTATTTAACCAGGCAAGTCAGTTAAGAACAAATTCTTATTTTCAATGACGGCCTAGGAACAGTGGGTTAACTGCCTGTTCAGGGGCAGAACGACACATTTGTACCTTGTCAGCTCGGGGGTTTGAATTTGCAACCTTCCTGGTTACTAGTCCAACGCTCTAACCACTAGGCTACCCTGTCGCCCCAATAGACACTCACCGGACACTTTATTAGGTACATCCGGCTAGTACCGGTGTCAAGACCACCCTTTAGTTCCAGAACAGCCTGTAAACATAGTCAGTCAACATGAATATGTAAACACAGTCAGTCAGCGTGAATATGTAAACATACAGTCAGTCAACGTGAATATGTAAACATACAGTCAGTCAACGTGAATATGTAAACATACAGTCAGTCAGCGTGAATATGTAAACATAGTCAGTCAACGTGAATATGTAAACATACAGTCAGTCAACAGGAATATGTAAACATACAGTCAGTCAACGTGAATATGTAAACATACAGTCAGTCAACGTGAATATGTAAACATACAGTCAGTCAACGTGAATATGTAAACATACAGTCAGTCAACGTGAATATGTAAACATACAGTCAGTCAAATATGTAAACATACAGTCAGTCAACGTGAATATGTAAACATACAGTCAGTCAACGTGAATATGTAAACATACAGTCAGTCAACAGGAATATGTAAACATACAGTCAGTCAACATGAATATGTAAACATAGTGTCGTTCAAAATTTTGGGGTCACTTAGAAATGTCCTTTTTTTGTCCATTAAAATAACATCAAATTGATCAGAAATACAGTGTAGACATTGTAAATGTTGTAAATGACTATTGTGCTGGAAACGGTTGATTGAACTATGGTGTTGCTATGGCAGTATGAGCTATGGTGTTGCTATGGCAGTATGAACTATGATGTTCCTATGGCAGTCTGAGCTATGATGTTGCTATGGCAGTATGAACTATGATGTTGCTATGGCAGTATGAACTATAATGTTGCTATGGTGTTGCTATGGCAATATGAGCTATGGCAGTATGAACTATGATGTTGCTATGGCAGTATGAACTATGATGTTGCTATGGCAGTATGAACTATGATGCTGCTATGATGTTGCTATGGCAGTATGAGCTATGATGTTGCTATGGCAGTATGAGCTATGGAGTTGCTATGGTGTTGCTATGGCAGTATGAGCTATGATGTTGCTATGGTGTTGCTATGGTGTTGCTATGGCAGTATGAGCTATGGTGTTGCTATGGCAGTATGAGCTATGATGTTCCTATGGCAGTATGAACTATGATGTTGCTATGGCAGTATGAACTATGATGCTGCTATGATGTTGCTATGGCAGTATGAGCTATGATGTTGCTATGGCAGTATGAGCTATGATGTTGCTATGGTGTTGCTATGGCAGTATGAGATATGATGCTATGATGTTGCTATGGTGTTGCTATGGCTATGAGCTATGGTGTTGCTATGACAGTGTCCATTTAAATGCCCTCTGTCTCCTCAGCCATGTGATGAGGTGTGTCAGTTCAGAGAGGCCTGTGGGGAGGCTCACATGAAGTCCATCCTGGCTATAGGAGAGCTGGGACCTACACCAATGTCTACAAGGCTAGTCTGGTGGCTATGATGGCTGGTGAGTGTTCTCTCACACACACACACACACACACTCACACACACACACACAGGGCCAGTGTTATATACATTTGGGATCAAACTCACATTTCTCTCAGTTGACGAATGATTTGTGAAAATCCGGTTGAATGCGCTCCGCTCATCTCTCCTGCGAATCAGGCCCAGTGATATTGTTGTTTTTTTTACAAATGGTGCAGTTTGTCATGTTCTCCTGTGGGGGCGCTGTTGTTCAGGCTGTACTCTCTGTCTCTGTACTTAGCTAACCTGATGAACACTCTGTCAAATCTCACACACACACACACACACACACACACACACTGAACTGTACACTTAGCTACCAGTCACATAATAAGCCTGACTACCAAATTGTCAGCCGGTCGGATAGAGATCATTATTAAAATACATTGCTTTTGTCTCACTGCTTGCTCCTTAATCTCCCTTGTTCTATAAATTGCGTATGAGATTCCAGAAATTGAATGATAATTTTGCCTATTAATCTATGACTGCGGCTATTTTACTCCGACACACACACGCTCTCACACACGCTCTCACACACGCTCTCTCACACACACGCTCTCACACACGCTCTCACACATCTCACACACACGCTCTCACGCTCTCACACACACACTCTCACACACACGCTCTCACACACGTCTCTCACACACACACATGCTCTCACACACACGCTCTCTCACACACACGCTCTCACACACACGCTCTCACACACACGTCACACACACGCTATGTACATACAGTCTCACACACACGCTGAATACTCTCTCACACACGCTCTCTCACACGCTCTCTCACACACACGCTCTCTCACACACACGCTCTCTCACACAACGCTGAATCACACAACATACACACACGCTCTCTCACACACACGCTCTCAAACATACAGTCTCACACACACGCTCTCACACACACACACACACATATGTAAACATACACACACTCTCACACACACACTGTCACATACACACACTCTCACACAATATCTAAACATACAGTCTCAACACAATATCTCACACACACACGTCAGTCTCACACAATCTCACACACACACGCTCACACACACACTGCTTGCTCACACACACACTCTCACACACACACTCACACACACACGAATATGTACACACACACGCTCTCAGTCACACGCTCTCACACACACACGCTCTCACACACACACGCTCTCACACACACGCTCTCTCACACACTGCACGCACATCTCACACACACGCTTCAAAATTTTGGGGTCACACGCTCTCACACACACGCTGCTTTCTCCATTAAAATCACAAATTGATCATCACACACACACACACACTTTAATAACCTCTACAATTCTCACACACACACACTCTCATTAACACACTCTCACACACACACTCAATGGCACATGAGCTCTCATGGTGTTGAACTCTCATGTCTCACACACACACGCTCTGATGTCTCACAGTATGAACGCTGGTCACACATGGGGGGTGATTTGCTACACACAGATCTCACACACACACTCTCACACTACATGTTGCTATCAGTACACTCTGTTGCACACAGCTCCATGAGTTATGGTGTTGACACGCTCTCACACACAGTACACAGCTATGGTGTGCACACACACTCTCACACACACACTCTGAGCACACACTCTTGCTACACAGTCTGAGCTACGGTCTCATGGCACACACACGCTCTTGCACACACAGCTCACACAGCTACATGCTCTCACACACACAGCTCTCACAACACACGCTCTCATGGCAGCTCTGACACTACACACTGCTTGGCACACACTACATGTTCCACATAACAGTCTCACAACTCTGACTGTCAACAATATGGCAGTACACGCTCTCACACACACACGGTGTCACACTTGACAGTGTCACATTTAAATGCACACTCTCACTCATCAGCTGTATGAGAGCTGTCTCAGTTCTCAAGGCGCTGTGGGACACACGCTCTCACATAAGTCTCATCATGGCTATAACACACACACACACACACACACTCTCTACACACTCTACACACACACACTCTCATGACACACTCTGCATCTCACACACACACGCTCTCACACACACACACTCTCACACACACACGCTCTCCAGCTCTCACACATACACTTGGGATCAAACACACATTTCTCTCTCTCGTTGACAATGATTTGTCTCAAAATCACAGCTCTCACATCATCTCTCACACACGCTCAGGCCCAGTGATATTGCTCTTTGTCATGTTCTCCTGTGGGGGCACACAGGCTGTACACACTGTCTCACACACAACGTCTAATGAACACGCTCTCACACACACGCTCTCACACACACGGTCTCACACACACGCTCTCACACACACACTGAACTGTCACACTTAGCTACATCAGTCACATAATACACGCTCTCACACAAACATCTCACACATATCTCACACACATTCTCACGTCTCACACACATGCTCTCACACAATACACTCACACACTGTTCTATAAACACTCTCACAGATCTCACAGACACACTCTCACACACGCCTCTCTAATCTACACACGCTCTCACACACACACACACACGCTCACACACACACGCTCTCACACACACGCTCTCACACACACACTCTCTACACACGCTCTCACACACACACACACACACACTGCTCACACACACGCTCTCACACACGCTCTCACACACACGCTCTCACACACACGCTCTCACACACACACTGCTCTCACACACACACTGCACACACACACACACACACACTGCTCTCACACACACACACTCACACACACACACACACACACGCTCTCTCACGCTCTCACACACACTGCTCTCACACACACGCTCTCACACACGCTCTCACACACATGCTCTCACACACACACACACACACACACACACTTGCACACACTCTCACACACACACTCACACACACACTCTCACACACACACACGTTCTCACACACACACACTCTCACACACACACGCTCTCACATACACACACTGCTTACACACACACACACACACACTGCTTGCTCACACACACACACACACACACACACACACACACACTGCTTGCTCACGCACACACACTGCTTGCCCACGCACACACACGCTCACACACACACACACTGCTTGCCCACGCACACACACACACGCTCACACACACTGCTTGCACACACACACGCTCACACACACACACACTGCTTGCCCACGCTAGCCAAATGAAAGGAGCGTCATTACCGCCATCCTCGTTTAATAACCTCTATCAATTATCAGCTCATTAACATCCCCCATAACCAATGGACAGAATTACTCCTCTGTCCCTCTGTCTGGGGGGGTTGGAGAGGGAAAGATGGTGAGAGATGGGGGGTGAGGAGAGGAGAGATGGTGAGAGATGGTGAGAGATGGGGGGTGAGAGGGGGAGAGGGGGAGAGATGGGGGGTGAGGGGAAAGGGAAAGATGGTGAGAGATGGGGGGTGAGGAGAGGAAAAGATGGTGAGAGGGGATGGTGAGAGGGGATGGGAGAGAGAGATGGTGAGAGAGGGGATGGGAAGGGAGAGAGGGAAAGAGGTGAGAGAGGGGGAGAAAGAAAGAGGGAGAAGGGACGATAGTGTGAAGAGAGGAGGGGGAAAAAGGGAAGAAATAAAGAAGGGACTGGTGACTGTAACAATACATAGGGGGACATATCTGTAAAGGGTTCATGGGGAGTCTAATGTAAGAATGGTGATAGGGGACAGATGGTAAAGGGAGAGATGGTGGGGAGTCTAATGGTGAACAATACAGAGGGAAAGTTGGTGAGGGAGAGGGAAAGATGGTGAGATATGGGGGGTAAAGGGAGGGAAAGTGGTAACGGGGAACAATGGTGAGTAAGATCTGTAAAGGGGGGAAAGATGGTGAGTCTAACGTAAGAATACATGGGGAGGGAGGGGATATCTGTAAAGGGTGGTGATCAGTCTAATGGTAACAATACATGGTACATATCTGTAAAGGGTTGTCAGTCTAATGGGATGGGGACATAGTACATATCTGAAAGGGTTCAGGAGTGGTAAGAGGGTGAAGGAATACATAGTACATATCTGTAAAGGGTTCATCAGTCTAATGGTAGACAATACATAGTACATATCTGTAAAGGGTTCGAGAGTCTAATGGTGACAATACATAGTAAATATGGTGAGAGAGAGGGAAAGATGGTGAGGGGAGTCTAAGAGAGAGGGTTATGAGGAAGGGAAGAATAGAGAGAGTAAGAAAGTACATATCTGTAAAGGGTTTGGAAGAAATAAAGAAACTCTTGACTGTAACAATACATAGTACATATCTGTAAAGGGTTCATCAGTCTAACGTAACAATACATAGTACATATCTGTAAAGGGTTCGTCAGTCTAACGTAACAATACATAGTACATATCTGTAAAGGGTTCGTCAGTCTAACGTAACAATACATAGTACATATCTGTAAAGGGTTCATCAGTCTAATGTAACAATACATAGTACATATCTGTAAAGGGTTATCAGTCTAACGTAATGAGCATAGTTACATATCTGTAAAGGGTTGGGAGGAGTCTAAGAAATGGGGGAGGAGACAGATGGGATGGGGGGAGGAGGGGAAGGGATGGGGGAGGAGGAAGGGATGGGGGAGGAGGAAGGGATGGGGGGAGGAGGAAGGGATGGGGGGAGCAGGAAGGGATGGGGGAAGAGGGGGATGGGGGAAGAGGAAGGGATGGGGGGGAGGAGGAAGAAGGGATGGGGGGAGGAGGAAGAAGGGATGGGGGGAGGAGAAGGGATGGGGGAGGAGGAAGAAGGGATGGGGGGGAGGAGGAAGAAGGGATGGGGGAGGAGAAGAAGGGATGGGGGGAGGAGGAAGAAGGGATGGGGGAGGAGAAGGGATGGGGGAGGAGGAAGGGATGGGGGGAGGAGAAGGGATGGGGGGGAGGAGGAAGAAGGGATGGGGGGAGGAGGAAGGGATGGGGGGGGGAGAAGGATGGGGGGGGAGGAGGAAGAAGGGATGGGGGGAGGAGGAAGAAGGGATGGGGGGAGGAGGAAGAAGGGATGGGGGAGGAGGAAAAGAAGGGATGGGGGGAGGAGGAGGAAGGGATGGGGGGAGGAGGAAGAAGGTATGGGGGGAGGAGGAAGAAGGGATGGGGGAGGAGGAAGAAGGGATGGGGGAGGAGGAAGAAGGGATGGGGGGGAGGAGGAAGAAGGGATGGGGGGAGGAGGAAGAAGGGATGGGGGGGAGGAAGAAGGGATGGGGGGAGGAGGAAGAAGGGATGGGGGAGGAGGAAGAAGGGATGGGGGGAGGAGGAAGAAGGGATGGGGGAGGAGGAAGAAGGGATGGGGGGAGGAGGAAGAAGGGATGGGGGGAGGAGGAAGAAGGGATGGGGGGGGAGGAGGGGGATGGGGGGAGGAAGAAGGATGGGGGGAGGAGGAGAAGGGATGGGGGGAGGAGGAAGAAGGGATGGGGGGAGGAGGAAGAAGGGATGGGGGGAGGAGGAAGAAGGGATGGGGGAGGAGGAAGAAGGGATGGGGGGAGGAGGAAGGAGGGATGGGGGAGGAGGAAGAAGGGATGGGGGAGGAGGAAGGAGGGATGGGGGGGAGGAAGGAGGGATGGGGGGGGGAAGGAGGGCAGAATAGAGGAATGATGCTTTTTACCAGGGTTTGTGGTTCATCTATTAAAAGCCTGTCATTTCATCTTCTATTTTTATCCAGAAAGCTGATAAGACATAATTGTCTCAGAAGGAAAGGAAGGGGATGAATGTAGGGATGGATGGGAGGGAAGGGGATAAATGAAGGGTAATATTGATGAAGCAGGCAGCACACACCCTCTGTTAGCTCTGTCACAGTGTCAGACACCATATGTTCTCCTCTGGCTCTGGAGGCCCTGGGAGCAGAGCGGCCCTCTCTGGAGACCCTGGGAGCAGAGCGGCCCTCTCTGGAGGCCCTGGGAGCGGAGCCCCTCTCTGGAGACCCTGGGAGCGGAGCGGCCCTCTCTGGAGGCTCTGGGAGCGGAGCGGCCCTCTCTGGAGACCCTGGGAGCAGAGCGGCCCTCTCTGGAGACCCTGGGAGCAGAGCGGCCCTCTCTGGAGGCCCTGGGAGCAGAGCGGCCCTCTCTGGAGGCCCTGGGAGCAGAGCGGCCCTCTCTGGAGGCTCTGGGAGCAGAGCGGCCCTCTCTGGAGACCCTGGGAGCAGAGTGGCCCTCTCTGGAGGCTCTGGGAGCAGAGTGGCCCTCACTGTAATGTCTCAGGAGGCTCTGGGAGCAGAGTGGCCCTCACTGTAATGTCTCTGGAGACCCTGGGAGCAGAGCGGCCCTCTCTGGAGGCTCTGGGAGCAGAGTGGCCCTCACTGTAATGTCTCTGGAGGCTCTGGGAGCAGAGTGGCCCTCACTGTAATGTCTCTGGAGGCCCTGGGAGCAGAGCGGCCCTCTCTGGAGACCCTGGGAGCAGAGCGGCCCTCACTGGAATGTCTCTGGAGGCCCTGGGAGCAGAGCGGCCCTCTCTGGAGGCCCTGGGAGCGGAGCGGCCCTCTCTGGAGGCCCTGGGAGCGGAGCGGCCCTCTCTGGAGGCCCTGGGAGCGGAGCGGTCCTCTCTGGAGACCCTGGGAGCGGAGCGGCCCTCTCTGGAGATCCTGGGATGCAGAGCGGCCCTCACTGTAGTGTTTCAGTCAGAGCTTTAGAACTAGCCTCTCTGGAGACCCTGGGAGCAGAGCGGCCCTCTCTGGAGACCCTGGGAGCAGAGCGGCCCTCCCTGGAGGCCCTGGGAGCAGAGCGGCCCTCACTGGAGGCCCTAATGTCTCTGGAGACCCTGGGGGCAATGGCCCTCTCTGGAGGCCCTGGGAGCAGAGCGGCCCTCTCTGGAGGCCCTGGGAGCAGAGCGGCCCTCTCTGGGGGCCCTGGGAGCAGAGCGGCCCTCTCTGGAACCCTGGGGCGGAGCGGCCCTCCCTGGAGACCCTGGGGGCAGAGCGGCCCTCTCTGGAGACCCTGGGAGCAGAGCGGCCCTCTCTGGAGACCCTGGGAGCAGAGCGGCCCTCTCTGGAGACCCTGGGAGCAGAGCGGCCCTCTCTGGAGACCCTGGGAGCGGAGCGGCCCTCACTGTAATGTCTCTGGAGACCCTGGGAGCGGAGCGGTCCTCTCTGGAGACCCTGGGAGCAGAGCGGCCCTCACTGTAATGTCTCTGGAGACCCTGGGAGCGGAGCGGTCCTCTCTGGAGACCCTGGGAGCAGAGCGGCCCTCTCTGGAGGCCCTGGGAGCAGAGCGGCCCTCTCTGGAGGCCCTGGGAGCAGAGCGGCCCTCCCTGGAGACCCTGGGAGCAGAGCGGCCCTCCCTGGAGACCCTGGGGGCATTGCGGCCCTCAGTATAATATCCTGTTTCAGTCAGAGATACTTTAGAACTAGCTGTGCCTTTTATACTGTAGTAGTATCATATTGTTTT
Organism: Oncorhynchus masou masou; assembly: GCF_036934945.1. Classification (NCBI taxonomy): domain Eukaryota; kingdom Metazoa; phylum Chordata; class Actinopteri; order Salmoniformes; family Salmonidae; genus Oncorhynchus; species Oncorhynchus masou. The sequence continues at coordinate 307,715 of NW_027012513.1, forward strand.
TTTTTAGTCCAGTCTGATGACATCTCTACATGTCCTATATTTATTCAAACAAAATGTATTTCTAGAATTTCTCGAATGTTTAAATGTATTGTAGTCATCTGTATGTCTAGTTTCCTATTTCTATTGCTCATTCTGCTCGGATGGGATCTTTTTGGAATTGTAGAAAGTTGAAAAGCTGAGTAGATTCCATATTGATATAGAAGAAATTGTAATGGTGACAATAACACCACATTTCTAACAGGTTGTTATCTCGCATGTTTAATTCACTGCATTCGGATTGTATTCAGACCCCTGATTTCCCCCACATTGTGTTACGTTTACAGCCTTACATTTTGTCCCCTCATCAATCTACACACACTACCCCGTAGTGGCATCACAAGACCCCGTAGTGGCATCACAAGACCCCGTAGTGGCATCACAAGACCCCGTAGTGGCATCACAAGACCCCCGTAGTGGCATCACACTACCCCGTAGTGGCATCACAAGACCCCGTAGTGGCATCACAAGACCCCGTAGTGGCATCACAAGACCCCGTAGTGACATCAGTGACATCACAAGACCCCGTAGTGACATCACAAGACCCCGTAGTGGCATCACAAGACCCCGTCATCACAAGACCCCGTAGTGACATCACAAGACCCCAGTACATCACACGACCCCGTAGTGACATCACAAGACCCCGTAGTGACATCACAAGACCCCCGTAGTGGCATCACAAGACCCCCGTAGTGGCATCACACGACCCCGTAGTGACATCACACGACCCCGTAGTGACATCACAAGACCCCCGTAGTGACATCACACGACCCCCGTAGTGACATCACAAGACCCCAGTAGTGGCATCACAAGACCCCGTAGTGACATCGCAAGACCCCGTAGTGACATCGCAAGACCCCGTAGTGACATCGCAAGACCCCATCACAAGTAGTGACATCACAAGACCCCGTACATCACAAGACCCCCGTAGTGACATCACAAGACCCCGTAGTGACATCACAAGACCCCGTAGTGACATCACAAGACCCCGTAGTGACATCACAAGACCCCGTAGTGACATCACAAGACCCCGTAGTGACATCACAAGACCCCGTAGTGACATCACAAGACCCCGTAGTGACATCACAAGACCCCCGTAGTGACATCACAAGACCCCCGTAGTGACATCACAAGACCCAAGACCCCGTAGTGACATCACAAGACCCCGTAGTGACATCACAAGACCCCATCACAAGACCCCCGTAGTGACATCAAAGACAAAAAGCAAAAAGGTTTGCAGGAAAACAAAATGAAATATCACATTTACTTAAATATTCAGGCCTTTTACTCAGTACTTTGTTGAAACATCTTTGCCAGCGATTACAGCATCGAGACTACATGGGTTTGACGCTACAAGCTTGGCACACCTGTATTTGGGGAGTTTCTCCCATTCTTATCTGCAGATCCTCTCAAGTTCTGTCAGGTTGGATGGGGAACGTTGCTGCACAGATATTGTCATGTCTCTCCAGAGATATTTGATCAGGTATCTCGTCTGGGATCTGGCTGGGCCAGCAAACATTTCTAAAAAAACTGTTTTGCTTTGTCATTACGTGGTTACTCTGTGAAGGTTGATGAGGATTTTGTTCTTTTACATTTAACATAACGCTTTTGAATACTTCCCCAAATGCGCTGTACATTATAATTATAATTAATTATTAATGTACACATTAAGGTCAGTTGATCTGAGGTCGTCTTTTTTTTAACAATGTCTGTTTGTGTTACAACAGGGTCGGACTTCATCAAGACGTCAACAGGGAAGGAGTCTGTCAACGCTACCTACCCTGTCGCCATAGTGATGGTCAGAGCCATCCGGGACTACTTCCTGAAGACTGGACATAAGGTGTGTGTGTGTGTGTGTGTGTGTGTGTGTCCGTTCAGTCAAGTTGAATTAAGTCAGTTGCAATCAATGCCGTTCAACATCAGATACAGTGGGGCAAAAAAGTATTTAGTCAGCCACCAATTGTGCAAGTTCTCCCACTTAAAAAGAAGAGAGAGGCCTGTAATTTTCTTTTTTAATGAATTTATTTGCAAATTATGGTGGAAAATAAGTATTTGGTCAATAACAAAAGTTTATCTCAATACTTTGTTATATACCCTTTGTTGGCAATGACAGGGGTCAAACATTTTCTGTAAGTCTTCACAAGGTTTTCACACACTGTTGCTTGTATTTTGGCCCATTCCTCCATGCAGATCTCCTCTAGAGCAATGATGTTTTGGGGCTGTTGCTGGGCAACACGGACTTTCCATTTCCTCCAAAAATGTTCTATGGGGTTGAGATCTGGAGACTGGCTAGGTAACTCCAGGACCTTGAAATGCTTCTTACGAAGCCACTCCTTCGTTGCCTGGGCGGTGTGTTTGGGATCATTGTCATTCTGAAAGACCCAGCCACGTTTCATCTTCAATGCCCTTGCTGAGGGAAGGAGGTTTTCACTCAAAATCTCACGATACATGGCCCCATTCATTCTTTCTTTCCTTTACACGGATCAGTCGTCCTGGTCCCTTTGCAGAAAAACAGCCCCAAAGCATGATGTTTCCACCCCCATGCTTCACAGTAAGTATGGTGTTCTTTGGATGCAACTCAGCATTCTTTGTCCTCCAAACACGGCGAGTTGAGTTTTTACCAAAAAGTTCTATTTTGGTTTCATCTGACCATATGACATTCTCCCAATCTTCTTCTGGATCATCCAAATGCTCTCCAACAAACTTCAGACGGGCCTGGACATGTACTGGCTTAACTTCTTGACGCTACCCATCCCTTTAGCGGGATAATTGTCATCAACAACCGCTGAATTGTAGAGCGCCACATTCAAATAATATTACTAAAAATATTCATATTCATGAAATCACAAGAAAGACACAGTTTAGCCTTTTGTTAATCCACCTGTCGTGTCAGATTTAGAAAATATGCTTTAAAGCGAAAGCAATCCAAGCGTTTGTTTAAATTTATCGTTCGCTCAACAAAACATTATGAACACCTAGTATCAAGTAGCTTGGTCACAAAAATCAGAAAAGCAAATCAAATTAATCGTTTACCTTTGATGATCTTTGGATGTTTTCACTCACGAGACTCCCAGTTACACAATAAATGTTCCTTTTTGTTCCATAAAGATTATTTTTTAAATCCAAAAATACCTCCGTTTGTTTGGCGCGTTATGTTCAGAAATCCACAGGAAAGAGTTGTCACGACAACGCAGATGAAAATTCCAAATAGTTTCCATAATGTCCACAGAAACATGTCAAACGTTTTTTATAATCAATCCTCAGGTTATTTTTAAAATATATAATCAAAAGTATTTTTCAGTAGGAGAGGGATCGGCAATGGCTGCCCAAACAAAACGCTGCTGGCACCCAGCCATACAATGACGCGATGTTATTGTTCTCGCTCATTTTTCAAAATAAAAGCCTGAAACTATGTCTAACGACTTGAGGAAGCGAAAGAAAAAGGAATCTGGTTGATAGCCCTTTAAATGGAGCAAAGATAACTCTATGTTCCATAGCCTTTCAAAATAGAAGCCACTTCCTGGTTGGATTTTCCTCAGGGTTTCGCCTGCAATATCAGTTATGTTAAACTCAGACTATTTTGACAGTTTTGGAAACTTTAGAGTGGTTTCTATCCTAATCTGTCAATTATATGCATATTCTAGAATCTGGTCCTGAGAAATAGGCCTTTTACTTTGGGAACGTTATTTTTCCAAACATAAAAATATAGTGCCCCCTAGCTTCAAGAGGTTTTAAGATGAGTTGAGTTTTTACCAAAAAGTTATATTTTGGTTTCATCTGACCATATGACATTCTCCCAATCTTCTTCTGGATCATCCCAAATGCTCTCTAGCAAACTTCAGACGGGCCTGGACATGTACTGGCTTAAGCAGAGGGACACATCTGGCACTGCAGGATTTTAGTCCCTGTTGGCGTAGCGTGTTACTGATGGTAGGCTTTGTTACTTTGGTCCCAGCTCTCTGCAGGTCATTCACTAGGTCCCCCCGTGTGGTTCTGGGATTTTTGCTCACCGTTCTTGTGATCATTTTGACCCCACTGGGTGAGATCTTGCGTGGAGCCCCAGATCGAGGGAGATTATCAGTGGGTCTTGTATGTCTTCCATTTCCTAATAATTGCTCCCACAGTTGATTTCTTCAAACCAAGCTGCTTACCTATTGCAGATTCAGTCTTCCCAGCCTGGTGCAGGTCTACAATTTTGTTTCTGGTGTCCTTTGACAGCTCTTTGGTCTTATTGGTGTTTGGCGTGTGACTGTTTGAGGTTGTGGACAGGTGTCTTTTATACTGATAACAAGTTCAAACAGGTGCCATTAATACAGGTAACGAGTGGAGGACAGAGGAGCCTCTTAACTTCTTGAAACTCCCCATCCCGGATCCGGGATCGTGACTAAAGCCTCAGGCTCATTAGCATAACGCAACGTTAACGATTTCTGAAAATCGCAAATAAAATTAAAATAATGCGTCTGCTCTCAAGCTTAGCCTTTTCTTAACAACACTGTCATCTCAGATTTTCAAAATATGCTTTTGAACCATAGAAATTGACTAATTTGTGTAAGAGTATGCAAAGCTAGCATAGCATTTTGAGTAGCATGTAGCACGCAACATTTTCACAAAAACCAGATAACCAAATAAATAAAATCATTTACCTTTGAAGAGCTTCTGATGTTTTCAATGAGGAGACTCTCAGTCACATACCAAATGCGCAGTGTTTCCTGAAAGCGTCTGTGTGTAGGAGAAATCGTTCCGTTTTCTACATTGCGTCTGGCTACCGAAACGAACCGAAAATGCAGTCACCTACAACGTAAAACTTTTTCCGGATTAACTACATAATATCGACCGAAACATGGCAAACGTTGTTTGGAATCAGTCCTCAAGGTGTTTTTTCACATATCTCTTCATTGACATGCAGTTCGTGGAAGCTTGCTTTACTCTCTGTATCGCATGGAAAAATACTGGCAGGTGACTTTTGCGCACCAATTTCGGCGCAGGACACCGGGCGGACACGTGGTAAATGTGGTCTCTTATGGTCAATCTTCCAATGATCTGCCTACAAATACGTCACAATGCTGCAGACACCTTGGGGAAACGACAGAAAGGGCAGACTTACTCCTCTCGCGTTCACAGCCATATAAGGAGACCATGGAAAACAGAGCCTCAAAAATCCTTGTCATTTCCTGGATGCCATCTCATCTTGGTTTTGCCTGAAGCTCACGTTATAGGGCACGCACAGAGAAGATCTTTGTATTTCTGGACACGTCAGAGTGTTTTCTTTCGAACGGTAGCAATTATATGCATAGTCGAGCATCTTTTTGTGACAAAATATCTTGTTTAAAACGGGAACGTTTTTCATCCAAAAATGAAATAGCGCCCCCATAGATGTAAGAGGTTAAAGAAGAAGTTACAGGTCTGTGAGAGCCAGAAATCTAGCTTGTTTGTAGGTGACCAAATACTTATTTTCCACCATAATTTGCAAATAAATTAATTAAATATCCTACAATGTGATTTTCAGGATTTTTTTTCTAATTTTGTCTGTCAAAGTTGAAGTGTACCTATGATGAAAATTACAGACCTCTCTCATCTTTTTAAGTGGGAGAACTTGCACAATTGGTGGCTGACTAAATACTTTTTTGCCCCACTGTGATATGTAGTTACCTAAAAACCGATTCGTCCCTCGTGAAGTTGTATGGTCGCCTCTCTGACATACAGCCGTTGCTCCTGTGTCCTGTGACTCGTACACCCCGCTAGGTTGGTTTTAAGCCTGCTGGTGGGATCCGTACAGCCAAGGAGTCGCTGGTGTGGCTGACTCTGATGAAGGAAGAGCTGGGAGACGAGTGGCTGAGCCCTCGCCTCTTTAGACTGGGGGCTAGTAGCCTGCTGGCTGACATAGAGAGACAGGTATACACACACACCTTTCAACACACTTCCCATAACGTGACCGATTAGTGCTGAGCCCTCGCCTCTTTAGACTGGGGGCTAGTAGCCTGCTGGCTGACATGGAGAGACAGGTATACACACACACCTTTCAACACACTTCCCATAACGTGACCGATTAGTGCTGAGCCCTCGCCTCTTTAGACTGGGGGCGAGTAGCCTGCTGGCTGACATAGAGAGACAGGTATACACACACACACACACACACACACCTTCCAACACACTGAGCCCTCGCCTCTTTAGACTGGGGGCGAGTAGCCTGCTGGCTGACATAGAGAGACAGGTATACACACACACACACACACACACACACCACACACACGCTCCTTCCAACACACTTCCCATAACGTGACCGATTTAGTGCTGAGAGTGGAAAGGCTTGGTACTGTAGGACACCATAATGGTTTAGTTTGTCCATTAGTCACGACCTTTAACCTTACACATGTCAGTGTTCTCCTAATAACAACGGGGTCATATTTAAATGATTTACCTGTCATCCTCTTTCATCTTCCATTTTATTTCCTGTTTCTCTCTTCTTCTTCTCTTTTTCTCATCCAGATCTACCATCACGTGACTGGTCGCTACGCAGCCTATCACCAGATGCCCATGGCCTGAAACCACACGGTTACCATTTACCAAGTGACCAATCCGAAACCTCACCCGAACCAGCCTATCGCTGTGCAGGTGTCTTACAGGTTACCTGGAAGAAATGTTGTTGTTGGACTTGTCAGGAACGTGTTAATTTGAGATGATGACCAGATCAGGTGAAGAAAAGAGAGAGCCATTTTACTGTGTACAGTACTACTAGTATATCTGATATTTTACTGTGTACAGTACTACTAGTATATTTTACTGTGTACAGTACTACTAGTATATCTGATATTTTACTGTGTACAGTACTACTAGTATATCTGTTATTTTACTGTGTACAGTACTACTAGTATATCTGACATTTTACTGTGTACAGTACTACTAGTATATCTGACATTTTACTGTGTACAGTACTACTAGTATATCTGATATTTTACTGTGTACAGTACTACTAGTATATTTTACTGTGTACAGTACTACTGGTATATTTTACTGTGTACAGTACTACTGGTATATCTGTCATTTTACTGTGTACAGTACTACTAGTATATCTGTCATTTTACTGTGTACAGTACTACTAGTATATCTGATATTTTACTGTGTACAGTACTACTAGTATATCTGATATTTTACTGTGTACAGTACTAGTATATCTGTCATTTTACTGTGTACAGTACTACTAGTATATCTGATATTTTACTGTGTACAGTACTACTGGTATATTTTACTGTGTACAGTACTAGTATATCTGTCATTTTACTGTGTACAGTACTACTAGTATATCTGATATTTTACTGTGTACAGTACTACTGGTATATTTTACTGTGTACAGTACTACTAGTATATCTGATATTTTACTGTGTACAGTACTACTGGTATATTTTACTGTGTACAGTACTAGTATATCTGTCATTTTACTGTGTACAGTACTACTAGTATATCTGATGTTTTACTGTGTACAGTACTACTGGTATATCTGATGTTTTACTGTGTACAGTACTACTGGTATATCTGATGTTTTACTGTGTACAGTACTACTGGTATATCTGATATTTTACTGTGTACAGTACTACTAGTATATCTGATATTTTACTGTGTACAGTACTACTGGTATATTTTACTGTGTACAGTACTACTGGTATATTTTACTGTGTACAGTACTACTAGTATATCTGATATTTTTCTGTGTACAGTACTACTAGTATATCTGTCATTTTACTGTGTACAGTACTACTAGTATATCTGATATTTTACTGTGTACAGTACTACTAGTATATCTGTCATTTTACTGTGTACAGTACTACTAGTATATCTGTCATTTTACTGTGTACAGTACTACTAGTATATCTGTCATTTTACTGTGTACAGTACTACTAGTATATTTTACTGTGTACAGTACTACTGGTATATTTTACTGTGTACAGTACTACTAGTATATCTGACATTTTACTGTGTATAGTACTACTAGTATATCTGTCATTTTACTGTGTACAGTACTACTGGTATATTTTACTGTGTACAGTACTACTAGTATATCTGATATTTTACTGTGTACAGTACTACTGGTATATCTGATATTTTACTGTGTACAGTACTACTAGTATATCTGACATTTTACTGTGTACAGTACTACTAGTATATCTGATATTTTACTGTGTACAGTACTACTGGTATATCTGATATTTTACTGTGTACAGTACTACTAGTATATCTGACGTTTTACTGTGTACAGTACTACTGGTATATTTTACTGTGTACAGTACTACTAGTATATCTGACGTTTTACTGTGTACCAGACATACAATACTGCTGGTATATCTGCCTCTTTGTGCCTTGAGACAGCTCAGCCAGTGTGGTTTCAGCCAGTCCCCATCCAAACAATGTGAAACTATGACGGTGAATGAATTGAGTGTTGATGAGTCAGTTTCAATGAACCACTTTAAATTGTAGTTGTTTTTGAGAGTACTATATTATAGACGATATAAAACTCTTAATTCAGTATTTCTATTGTCGTTGTCGTTGTAATGAAAGGTTGCCACCCATTCTAATCATGTCTGGTCTGGACATTTTGTTGGGAGATGTTGAAGTGTGATTAAAGACCATCAAACCATTATCGATTGTTATTCACATGAGATGAAGTCAGGAAACCGTATTGTGCATTAGGTTCTCACAAAATGGAGATTGGTCTTTGGAGCTCTGACCTACAGCTCTGACGTACAGCTCTGACCTACAGCTCTCTGCCCGACAGCTCTGGCCGACAGCTCTGGCCGACAGCTCTGACCTAACAGCTCTGACCTACAGCTCTGACATAACAGCTCTGACCTAACAGCTCTGACCTAACAGCTCTGACCTAACAGCTCTGACCTACAGCTCTGACCTAACAGCTCTGACCTAACAGCTCTGACCTACAGCTCTGACCTAACAGCTCTGACCTAACAGCTCTGACCTAACAGCTCTGACCTAACAGCTCTGACCTAACAGCTCTGACCTAACAGCTCTGACCTAACAGCTCTGACCTAACAGCTCTGACCTAACAGCTCTGACCTAACAGCTCTGACCTAACAGCTTTGACCTAACAGCTCTGACCTACAGCTCTGACCTAACAGCTCTGACCAACATCTCTGACCTACAGCTCTGACCAACAGCTCTGACCTACAGCTCTGACCTAACAGCTCTGACCTAACAGCTCTGACCTAACAGCTCTGACCTAACAGCTCTGACCTAACAGCTCTGACCTAACAGCTCTGACCTAACAGCTCTGACCTAACAGCTCTGACCTAACAGCTCTGACCTACAGCTCTGACCTAACAGCTCTGATTAACAGGGTAACTGTAATACACCACTAGAGTTTCTCTCTCTGAGCACGTGGTCGATATTAACGGACGAACCGCTTTAGGGCCTGTGTGCCCTTTATCACGGTATCTCCACTATATAATCAGCTCAGTCTATTCATGTGAACAGTTTAGGGCGCTCCACCTGTCCCTCATGGTGTGCCTGCCTGTGTGCTGAGAATGTTCCGGACCGTTCTTCTTCTGGTCTAATTTCATTAGCTGGGAGCTCAGTAAACAAAGAGAGGGTTAATGAGGGGTTAATGAGGGGTTGAAAGGATCTGATTGAAACAGTTCTCAGTTTGGACGCAGCTTCGTTTTGAAGACTGAAGAAAACTTTCGTCCTCTTTTGCTTCCCGCTCTTCTTTAAGGAAGATATGCCGGGTCGTGACCTTGACGAGAACAGAGGAGAGGATCAATGAAATAACATCATTAATTGTGTAATGGGGATGTAAGTCTTGAGGGAGTGGAGAAGTCTGTCTGAAGAGGGATTGAGTATGTTGAGGGGGAAGTCTGTTGGAGAGAGAGGGGGAAGTCTGTTGGAGAGAGGGGGAAGTCTGTTGGAGAGAGAGGGGTTGAGTCTGAAGGAGAGAGAGGGGGAAGTCTGTTGGAGAGAGAGGGGTTGAGTCTGAAGGAGAGAGAGGGGTTGAGTCTGAAGGAGAGAGAGGGATTGAGTCTGAAGGAGAGAGAGGGGGAAGTCTGTTGGAGAGAGAGGGGTTGAGTCTGAAGGAGAGAGAGGGGTTGAGTCTGTTGAGGAGAGAGGGGGAAGTCTGTTGGAGAGAGAGGGGGAAGTCTGTTGGAGAGAGAGGGGTTGAGTCTGTTGGAGAGAGAGGGGTTGAGTCTGTTGGAGAGAGAGGGGTTGAGTCTGTTGGAGAAAGAGGGGTTGAGTCTGTTGGAGAGAGGGGTTGAGTCTGTTGGAGAGAGGGGTTGAGTCTGTTGGAGAGAGGGGTTGAGTCTGTTGGAGAGAAAGGGGTTGAGTCTGTTGGAGAGAGAGGGGTTGAGTCTGTTGGGGAGAGAGGGGGTTGAGTCTGTTGGAGAGAGAGGGGTTGAGTCTGTTGGAGAGAGAGGGGTTGAGTCTGTTGGAGAGAGTTGAGTCTGTTGGAGAGAGAGGGGTTGAGTCTGTTGGAGAGAGAGGGGTTGAGTCTGTTGGAGAGAGAGGGGTTGAGTCTGTTGGAGAGAGAGGGGTTGAGTCTGTTGGAGAGAGAGGTTGAGTCTGTTGGAGAGAGAGGGGTTGAGTCTGTTGGAGAGAGAGGGGTTGAGTCTGTTGGAGAGAGAGGGGTTGAGTCTGTTGGAGAGAGTGGGGTTGTGTCTGTTGGAGAGAGAGGGGTTGAGTCTGTTGGAGAGAGAGGGTTGAGTCTGTTGGAGAGAGAGGGGTTGAGTCTGTTGGAGAGAGAGGGGTTGAGTCTGTTGGAGAGAGGGGGTTGAGTCTGAAGGAGAGAGGGGTTGAGTCTGTTGGAGAGAGAGGGGTTGAGTCTGTTGGAGAGAGAGGGGTTGAGTCTGTTGGAGAGAGAGGGGTTGAGTCTGTTGGAGAGAGAGGGGTTGAGTCTGTTGGAGAGAGAGAGGTTGAGTCTGTTGGAGAGAGAGGGGTTGAGTCTGAAGGAGAGAGAGGGGGAAGTCTGTTGGAGAGAGAGGGGTTGAGTCTGAAGGAGAGAGAGGGGTTGAGTCTGTTGGAGAGAGAGGGGTTGAGTCTGAAGGAGAGAGAGGGGGAAGTCTGTTGGAGAGAGAGTGGTTGAGTCTGTTGGAGAGAGAGTGGTTGAGTCTGTTGGAGAGAGAGGGGTTGAGTCTGTTGGAGAGAGAGGGGTTGAGTCTGTTGGAGAGAGAGAGGTTGAGTCTGTTGGAGAGAGAGGGGTTGAGTCTGAAGGAGAGAGAGGGGGAAGTCTGTTGGAGAGAGGGGGTTGAGTCTGAAGGAGAGAGAGGGGTTGAGTCTGTTGGAGAGAGAGGGGTTGAGTCTGTTGGAGAGACAGTCTGAAGGAGAGAGAGGGGGAAGTCTGTTGGAGAGAGAGTGGTTGAGTCTGTTGGAGAGAGAGTGGTTGAGTCTGTTGGAGAGAGAGGGGGTTGAGTCTGAAGGAGAGAGAGGGGGAAGTCTGTTGGAGAGAGAGGGGTTGAGTCTGTTGGAGAGAGATTTGAGTCTGTTGGAGAGAGAGGGGTTGAGTCTGTTGGAGAGAGAGGGGTTGAGTCTGTTGGAGAGAGAGGGGTTGAGTCTGTTGGAGAGAGAGGGGTTGAGTCTGTTGTAGATAGAGGGGTGAGTCTGTTGGAGAGAGAGGGGTTGAGTCTGAAGGAGAGAGTGGGGGAAGTCTGTTGGAGAGAGAGGGTTGAGTCTGTTGGAGAGAGAGGGGTTGAGTCTGTTGGAGAGAGAGGGGTTGAGTCTGTTGGAGAGAGAGGGGTTGAGTCTGTTGAAGGAGAGAGAGGGGTTGAGTCTGTTGGAGAGAGAGGGGTTGAGTCTGTTGAAGGAGAGAGAGGGGTTGAGTCTGTTGGAGAGAGAGGGGTTGAGTCTGTTGGAGAGAGAGGGGTTGAGTCTGTTGGATGAGGGGCAGAGGATGAGTGGCTGAGGATGAGTGGCTGAGGATGAGTGGCTGAGGATGAGTGGCTGAGGATGAGTGGCTGAGGATGAGTGGCTGAGGATGAGTGGCAGAGGATGAGGGGTTGAGGATGAGGGGCTGAGGATGAGTGGCTTTTCTGGAACCGGCGTGCCTTGGCTATTGATACAGAGATTTCTGCACATGTGCAGGATCTCTATTGTTATGTATCTGCTGCCCACAGCTTCTGCTGTCTAGATATCTTCTGCTCAGTGTTCCACTCTGCTGTCTAGATATCTTCTGCTCAGTGCTCCACTCTGCTGTCTAGATATCGTCTGCTCAGTGCTCCACTCTGCTGTCTAGATATCTTCTGCTCAGTGCTCCTCTCTGCTGTCTAGATAGCTTCTGCTCAGTGTTCCACTCTGCTGTCTAGATATCTTCTGCTCAGTGTTCCACTCTGCTGTCTAGATAGCATCTGCTCAGTGTTCCATCTGCTGTCTAGATATCTTCTGCTCAGTGCTCCACTCTGCTGTCTAACATCTTCTGCTCAGTGCTCCACTCTGCTGTCTAGATATCTTCTGCTCAGTGCTCCACTCTGGAGATATCTTCTGCTCAGTGCTCCACTCTGCTGTCTAGATATCATCTGCTCAGTGCTCCACTCTGCTGTCTAGATATCTTCTGCTCAGTGCTCCACTCTGCTGTCTAGATATCTTCTGCTCAGTGTTCCACTCTGCTGTCTAGATATCTTCTGCTCAGTGTTCCACTCTGCTGTCTAGATATCTTCTGCTCAGTGTTCCATCCTGCTGTCTAGATATCTTCTGCTCAGTGCTCCACTCCTGCTGTCTAGATATCTTCTGCTCAGTGTTCCACTCTGCTGTCTAGATATCTTCTGCTCAGTGTTCCACTCTGCTGTCTAGATATCTTCTGCTCAGTGTTCCACTCTGCTGTCTAGATATCTTCTGCAATCAGTGTTCCACTCTAAAGTCTAGATATCTTCTGCTCAGTGCTCCACTCTGCTGTCTAGATATCTTCTGCTCAGTGTTCCACTCCTGCTGTCTAGATATCTTCTGCTCAGTGTTCCACTCCTGCTGTCTAGATATCTTCTGCTCAGTGTTCCACTCTGCTGTCTAGATATCTTCTGCTCATGCTCCACTCTGCTGTCTAGATATCTTCTGCTCAGTGCTCCACTCTGCTGTCTAGATATCTTCTGCTCAGTGTTCCACTCTGCTGTCTAGATATCTTCTGCTCAGTGTTCCACTCTGCTGTCTAGATATCTTCTGCTCAGTGTTCCACTCTGCTGTCTAGATATCTTCTGCTCAGTGTTCCACCAATGTCTAGATATCTTCTGCTCAGTGCTCCACTCTGCTGTCTAGATATCTTCTGCTCAGTGTTCCACTCTGCTGTCTAGATAGCATCTGCTCAGTGTTCCACTCTGCTGTCTAGATATCTTCTGCTCAGTGCTCCACTCTGCTGTCTAGATATCTTCTGCTCAGTGCTCCACTCTGCTGTCTAGATATCTTCTGCTCAGTGCTCCACTCTGCTGTCTAGATATCTTCTGCTCAGTGCTCCACTCTGCTGTCTAGATATCATCTGCTCAGTGCTCCACTCTGCTGTCTAGATATCTTCTGCTCAGTGCTCCACTCTGCTGTCTAGATATCTTCTGCTCAGTGTTCCACTCTGCTGTCTAGATATCTTCTGCTCAGTGTTCCACTCTGCTGTCTAGATATCTTCTGCTCAGTGTTCCACTCCTGCTGTCTAGATATCTTCTGCTCAGTGCTCCACTCCTGCTGTCTAGATATCTTCTGCTCAGTGTTCCACTCTGCTGTCTAGATATCTTCTGCTCAGTGTTCCACTCTGCTGTCTAGATATCTTCTGCTCAGTGTTCCACTCTGCTGTCTAGATATCTTCTGCTCAGTGTTCCACTCCTGCTGTCTAGATATCTTCTGCTCAGTGCTCCACTCTGCTGTCTAGATATCTTCTGCTCAGTGTTCCACTCCTGCTGTCTAGATATCTTCTGCTCAGTGTTCCACTCCTGCTGTCTAGATATCTTCTGCTCAGTGTTCCACTCTGCTGTCTAGATATCTTCTGCTCAGTGCTCCACTCTGCTGTCTAGATATCTTCTGCTCAGTGCTCCACTCTGCTGTCTAGATATCTTCTGCTCAGTGTTCCACTCTGCTGTCTAGATATCTTCTGCTCAGTGTTCCACTCTGCTGTCTAGATATCTTCTGCTCAGTGTTCCACTCTGCTGTCTAGATATCTTCTGCTCAGTGTTCCACTCCTGCTGTCTAGATATCTTCTGCTCAGTGCTCCACTCTGCTGTCTAGATATCTTCTGCTCAGTGTTCCACTCTGCTGTCTAGATATCTTCTGCTCAGTGTTCCACTCTGCTGTCTAGATATCTTCTGCTCAGTGTTCCACTCTGCTGTCTAGATATCTTCTGCTCAGTGTTCCACTCCTGCTGTCTAGATATCTTCTGCTCAGTGCTCCACTCTGCTGTCTAGATATCTTCTGCTCAGTGTTCCACTCCTGCTGTCTAGATATCTTCTGCTCAGTGTTCCACTCCTGCTGTCTAGATATCTTCTGCTCAGTGTTCCACTCTGCTGTCTAGATATCTTCTGCTCAGTGTTCCACTCTGCTGTCTAGATAGCTTCTGCTTATCATCACTAATAGGAGACAGTCTAAAGCAGAATAACTATGTAGATTATCATCACCAATAGGAGACAGTCTAAAGCAGAATAACTATGTAGATTATCATCACCAATAGGAGACACTCTAAAGCAGAATAACTATGTAGATTATCATCACCAATAGGAGACAGTCTAAAGCAGAATAACTATGTAGGTTATCATCACCAATAGGAGACAGTCTAAAGCAGAATAACTATGTAGGTTATCATCACCAATAGGAGACACTCTAAATAGGAGACAGTCTAAAGCAGTAGTTGAATGATAGTGTGCCGGGCGATGTAAAACTCACTCGCCCGCTGTCAGACTCTACCGGTCGTGATACACATGCTAGTCTGCCTAGAACGTTCCGCTGCCCAGAGGTGGAACAGGTAGTCAGCCTACGTGCGTGATCATTGAGAAGTGAAATAGCAGTTAGTAGGGTCTGTTTTGTAGTTGAACACAGATTGTGTTTCTGCCCCGTTGTGGGGACTTACATGCAGCTATCTAGACAGCATATCGAGGGACTGCAGACGGAGAAGTTTTTGTTCTCCTAGCCTTTCGATATATACTTTTGGGGATGCGCTCGTTCACATCACAGCAGGGTTTATTTATTTCAACTGTTCAGAAATAGGAGAAAGACCGGCTACGTCGTCATGGTTCAGAAGAGGGTAAAGAGAGAAGCGTTAAGGGAAGGGAAGTGGAGTGTGAGCAGACGCCACCTGCATAAAATAACAAGCTGAACGTAATCTGGATCCGAGGCTTTGAGACAGAGGTTTCCGAGGAGGCGAGGCAGGGGGGCAAACTCTCCGTATCGGCAGCCAGGGCCTGTTGTGATGAGTCTCTGTTGTGATGAGTCTCTGTATCTCTAGCCAGGGCCTGTTGTGATGAGTCTCTGTTGTGATGAGTCTCTGTTGTGATGAGTCTCTGTTGTGATGAGTCTCTGTATCTCTAGCCAGGGCCTGTTGTGATGAGTCTCTGTATCTCTAGCCAGGGCCTGTTGTGATGAGTCTCTGTATCTCTAGCCAGGGCCTGTTGTGATGAGTCTCTGTATCTCTAGCCAGGGCCTGTTGTGATGAGTCTCTGTATCTCTAGCCAGGGCCTGTTGTGATGAGTCTCTGTTGTGATGAGTCTCTGTATCTCTAGCCAGGGCCTGTTGTGATGAGTCTCTGTTGTGATGAGTCTCTGTTGTGATGAGTCTCTGTTGTGATGAGTCTCTGTATCTCTAGCCAGGGCCTGTTGTGATGAGTCTCTGTATCTCTAGCCAGGGCCTGTTGTGATGAGTCTCTGTATCTCTAGCCAGGGCCTGTTGTGATGAGTCTCTGTATCTCTAGCCAGGGCCTGTTGTGATGAGTCTCTGTATCTCTAGCCAGGGCCTGTTGTGATGAGTCTCTGTTGTGATGAGTCTCTATCTCCAGCCAGGGCCTGTTGTGATGAAGAGGAGGACATTAATTCCAGGTTAACTATATATGAAGACAGACCGGGTTCTTATAGTCTCAGACATGCAGCTCTGGGGAAGGACAAGGCTAGGTGGTTAGAGTGATGAAGAGGAGGACAAGGCTAGGTGGTTAGAGTGATGAAGAGGAGGACAAGGCTAGGTGGTTAGAGTGATGAAGAGGAGGACAAGGCTAGGTGGTTAGAGTGATGAAGAGGAGGACAAGGCTAGGTGGTTAGAGTGATGAAGAGGAGGACAAGGCTAGGTGGTTAGAGTGATGAAGAGGAGGACAAGGCTCGGTGGTTAGATTGATGAAGAGGAGGACAAGGCTAGGTGGTTAGAGTGATGAAGAGGAGGACAAGGCTAGGTGGTTAGAGTGATGAAGAGGAGGACAAGGCTCGGTGGTTAGAGTGATGAAGAGGAGGACAAGGCTAGGTGGTTAGAGTGATGAAGAGGAGGACAAGGCTAGGTGGTTAGAGTGATGAAGAGGAGGACAAGGCTAGGTGGTTAGATTGATGAAGAGGAGGACAAGGCTGGGTGGTTAGAGTGATGAAGAGGAGGACAAGGCTCGGTGGTTAGATTGATGAAGAGGAGGACAAGGCTCGGTGGTTAGAGTGATGAAGAGGAGGACAAGGCTAGGTGGTTAGAGTGATGAAGAGGAGGACAAGGCTCGGTGGTTAGAGTGATGAAGAGGAGGATAAGGCTAGGTGGTTAGATTGATGAAAAGGAGGACAAGGCTCGGTGGTTAGATTGATGAAAAGGAGGACAAGGCTCGGTGGTTAGATTGATGAAAAGGAGGACAAGGCTAGGTGGTTAGATTGATGAAGAGGAGGACAAGGCTAGGTGGTTAGAGTGATGAAGAGGAGGACAAGGCTAGGTGGTTAGAGTGATGAAGAGGACGTGGCTAGGTGGTTAGAGTGATGAAGAGGAGGACAAGGCTAGGTAGTAAGAGTGATGAAGTGGAGGACGCGGCTAAGTGGTTGGAGTGATGAAGAGGAGGACGCTAGGTGGTTAGAGTGATGAAGAGGAGGACAAGGCTAGGTGGTAAGAGTGATGAAGAGGAGGACAAGGCTAGGTAGTAAGAGTGATGAAGTGGAGGACGCGGCTAAGTGGTTGGAGTGATGAAGAGGAGGACGCGGCTAGGTGGTTAGAGTGATGAAGAGGAGGACAAGGCTTGGTGGTAAGAGTGATGAAGAGGAGGATAAGGCTAGGTGGTTAGGTGTATGAGTTAGAGGGATGAAGAGGAGGACATTAGTTTCAGGTTTAAAGTTTACAACTCTATATGATGAGAGAGCTCTGGTTCTCCTTTTAGATTGTCATCCATGCTAACGCTAAGTACATGATGAGAGAGCTCTGGCTCTCCTTGTAGATTGTCATCCATGCTAACGCTAAGTATATGACAGTTAGCATGATAACGTAGCCATGTGTCTGCTCCTCTCCTCCTCCCCAAGCCTGATGCAGCGATAGGTATGTGAGGTGGAATCGGCTCTCCTCTGGAAGACAAGGTTAGTTCTCCTTTTAGCCCTGGCCAGAGCTAGACGAGATATTAGTTATAATAAACCATGCAGCACTAGACTAGATATGAGTTAGAAGCCATGCAGCACTAGACTAGATATGAGTTAGAAACCATGCAGCACTAGACTAGATATGAGTTAGAAACCATGCAGCACTAGACTAGATATGAGTTATAATAAACCATGCAGCACTAGACTAGATATGAGTTAGAAACCATGCAGCACTAGACTAGATATGAGTTAGAAACCATGCAGCACTAGACTAGATATGAGTTATAATAAACCATGCAGCACTAGACTAGATATGAGTTAGAAGCCATGCAGCACTAGACTAGATATGAGTTAGAAGCCATGCAGCACTAGACTAGATATGAGTTATAATAAACCATGCAGCACTAGACTAGATATGAGTTAGAAACCATGCAGCACTAGACTAGATATGAGTTATAATAAACCATGCAGCACTAGACTAGATATGAGTTAGAAACCATGCAGCGCTAGACTAGATATGAGTTATAATAAACCATGCAGCACTAGACTAGATATGAGTTATCCGGTTCCGGGTTGGAGCGAGCGGTCGCATCTACACTTCGGTCCGCAGGAGTCACTGCTAGCTAGCTAGCCAACAGCTAGCCAACGTCTTCCGAATTGAACTTCAACAACCCGGTCAACATTCCGCCTCGCTCCACAGGTAGTATCACATTTTCATTTCACTTCATTACAGTCCAACGGTTTGATTTGTTTGATCGTAGCTAGCTAGCTACATAGCCGTCTTTGTATCTAAGACAATTGTGTAGTCTGGAGCGATTTTCTAGGTTAGCTAGCCAGCTATTGTCGTTCTTTTAACGTAACGTTACGTAATCAACACTGCTAGCTAGCCAGCTAGCCCCCGAATAGCAGCACTGTAGAAACTATTACACTCGACGGAACGACTTGATTAGTGTAGTGTCAACAACGTAGCCACTGCCAGCTAGCCTACTCCAGCAGTACTGTATCATTTCAATCATTTTAGTCAATAAGATTCTTGCTACGTAAGCTTAACGTTCTGAACATTCGATAAGTGTAGTCCACTTGTCATTCCAATCTCCTTGCATTAGCGTAGCCTCTTCTGTAGCCTGTCAACTATGTGTCTATCTATCCCTGTTCTCTCCTCTCTGCACAGACCATACAAATGCTCCACACCCCGCGTGGCCGCGGCCACCCTAATCTGGTGGTCCCAGCGCGCACGACCCACGTGGAGTTCCAGGTCTCCGGTAGCCTCTGGAACTGCCGATCTGCGGCCAACAAGGCAGAGTTCATCTCAGCCTATGCCTCCCTCCAGTCCCTCGACTTCTTGGCACTGACGGAAACATGGATCACCACAGACAACACTGCTACTCCTACTGCTCTCTCTTCATCCGCCCACGTGTTCTCGCACACCCCGAGAGCTTCTGGTCAGCGGGGTGGTGGCACCGGGATCCTCATCTCTCCCAAGTGGTCATTCTCTCTCTCTCCCCTTACCCATCTGTCTATCGCCTCCTTTGAATTCCATGCTGTCACAGTTACCAGCACTTTCAAGCTTAACATCCTTATCATTTATCGCCCTCCAGGTTCCCTCGGAGAGTTCATCAATGAGCTTGATGCCTTGATAATCTCCTTTCCTGAGGACGGCTCACCTCTCACAGTCCAGGGCGACTTTAACCTCCCCACGTCTACCTTTGACTCATTCCTCTCTGCCTCCTTCTTTCCACTCCTCTCCTCTTTGACCTCACCCTCTCACCTTCCCCCTACTCACAAGGCAGGCAATACGCTCGACCTCATCTTTACTAGATGCTGTTCTTCCACTAACCTCATTGCAACTCCCCTCCAAGTCTCCGACCACTACCTTGTATCCTTTTCCCTCTCGCTCTCATCCAACACTTCCCACACTGCCCCTACTGGATGGTATCGCGCCGTCCCAACCTTCGCTCTCTCTCCCCCGCTACTCTCTCCTCTTCCATCCTATCATCTCTTCCCTCTGCTCATACCTTCTCCAACCTATCTCCTGATTCTGTCTCCTCAACCCTCCTCTCTTCCCTTTCTGCATCCTTTGACTCTCTATGTCCCCTATCCTCCAGGCCGGCTCGGTCCTCCCCTCCCGCTCCGTGGCTCGACGACTCATTGCGAGCTCACAGAACAGTGCTCCGGGCAGCCGAGCGGAAATGGAGGAAAACTCGCCCCCTGCGGACCTGGCATCCTTTCACTCCCTCCTCTCTACATTTTCCTCCTCTGTCTCTGCTGCTAAAGCCACTTTCTTACACTCTAAATTCCAAGCATCTGCCTCTAACCCTAGGAAGCTCTTTGCCACCTTCTCCTCCCTTCTGAATCCTCCTCCCCTCCCCCCCCTCCCTCTCTGCAGATGACTTCGTCAACCATTTTGAAAAGAAGGTCGACGACATCCGATCCTCGTTTGCTAAGTCAAACGACACCGCTGGTTCTGCTCACACTGCCCTACCCTGTGCTCTGACCTCTTTCTCCCCTCTCTCTCCAGATGAAATCTCGCTTCTTGTGACGGCCGGCCGCCCAACAACCTGCCCGCTTGACCCTATCCCCTCCTCTCTTCTCCAGACCATTTCCGGAGACCTTCTCCCTTACCTCACCTCGCTCATCAACTCATCCCTGACCGCTGGCTACGTCCCTTCCGTCTTCAAGAGAGCGAGAGTTGCACCCTTCTGAAAAAACCTACACTCGATCCCTCCGATGTCAACAACTACAGACCAGTATCCCTTCTTTCTTTTCTCTCCAAAACTCTTGAACGTGCCGTCCTTGGCCAGCTCTCCCGCTATCTCTCTCAGAATGACCTTCTTGATCCAAATCAGTCAGGTTTCAAGACTAGTCATTCAACTGAGACTGCTCTTCTCTGTATCACGGAGGCGCTCCGCACTGCTAAAGCTAACTCTCTCTCCTCTGCTCTCATCCTTCTAGACCTATCGGCTGCCTTCGACACTGTGAACCATCAGATCCTCCTCTCCACCCTCTCCGAGTTGGGCATCTCCGGTGCGGCCCACGCTTGGATTGCGTCCTACCTGACAGGTCGCTCCTACCAGGTGGCGTGGCGAGAATCTGTCTCCTCGCCACGCGCTCTCACCACTGGTGTCCCCCAGGGCTCTGTTCTAGGCCCTCTCCTATTCTCGCTATACACCAAGTCACTTGGCTCTGTCATAACCTCACATGGTCTCTCCTATCATTGCTATGCAGACGACACACAATTAATCTTCTCCTTTCCCCTTCTGATGACCAGGTGGCGACCGCATCTCTGCATGTCTGGCAGACATATCAGTGTGGATGACGGATCACCACCTCAAGCTGAACCTCGGCAAGACGGAGCTGCTCTTCCTCCCGGGGAAGGACTGCCCGTTCCATGATCTCGCCATCACGGTTGACAACTCCATTGTTTCCTCCTCCCAGAGCGCTAAGAACCTTGGCGTGATCCTGGACAACACCCTGTCGTTCTCAACTAACATCAAGGCGGTGGCCCGTTCCTGTAGGTTCATGCTCTACAACATCCGCAGAGTACGCCCCTGCCTCACACAGGAAGCGGCGCAGGTCCTAATCCAGGCACTTGTCATCTCCCGTCTGGATTACTGCAACTCGCTGTTGGCTGGGCTCCTGCCTGTGCCATTAAACCCCTACAACTCATCCAGAACGCCGCAGCCCGTCTGGTGTTCAACCTTCCCAAGTTCTCTCACGTCACCCCGCTCCTCCGCTCTCTCCACTGGCTTCCAGTTGAAGCTCGCATCCGCTACAAGACCATGGTGCTTGCCTACGGAGCTGTGAGGGGAACGGCACCGCAGTACCTCCAGGCTCTGATCAGGCCCTACACCCAAACAAGGGCACTGCGTTCATCCACCTCTGGCCTGCTCGCCTCCCTACCACTGAGGAAGTACAGTTCCCGCTCAGCCCAGTCAAAACTGTTTGCTGCTCTGGCCCCCCAATGGTGGAACAAACTCCCTCACGACGCCAGGACAGCGGAGTCAATCACCACCTTCCGGAGACACCTGAAACCCCACCTCTTCAAGGAATACCTAGGATAGGATAACGCAATCCTTCTCACCCCCCCCCTAAATGATTTAGATGCACTATTGTAAAGTGGCTGTTCCACTGATGTCAGAAGGTGAATTCACCAATTTGTAAGTCGCTCTGGATAAGAGCGTCTGCTAAATGACTTAAATGTAATGTAAATGTAGTTTGAAACAATGCAGCACTAGACTAGATATGAGTTATAATAAACCATGCAGCACTAGACTAGATATGAGTTAGAAACCATGCAGCACTAGACTAGATATGAGTTATAATAAACCATGCAGCACTAGACTAGATATGAGTTAGAAGCCATGCAGCACTAGACTAGATATGAGTTATAATAAACCATGCAGCACTAGACTAGATGAGTTAGAAGCCATGCAGCACTAGACTAGATATGAGTTAGAAGCCATGCAGCACTAGACTAGATATGAGTTAGAAGCCATGCAGCACTAGACTAGATATGAGTTATAATAAACCATGCAGCACTAGACTAGATATGAGTTATAATAAACCATGCAGCACTAGACTAGATGAGTTAGAAGCCATGCAGCACTAGACTAGATGAGTTAGAAGCCATGCAGTACTAGACTAGATATGAGTTAGAAGCCATGCAGCACTAGACTAGATATGAGTTATAATAAACCATGCAGCACTAGACTAGATGAGTTAGAAGCCATGCAGCACTAGACTAGATGAGTTAGAAGCCATGCAGTACTAGACTAGATATGAGTTAGAAGCCATGCAGCACTAGACTAGATATGAGTTATAATAAACCATGCAGCACTAGACTAGATATGAGTTATAATAAACCATGCAGCACTAGACTAGATATGAGTTATAATAAACCATGCAGCACTAGACTAGATGAGTTAGAAGCCATGCAGCACTAGACTAGATATGAGTTAGAAACCATGCAGCACTAGACTAGATGAGTTCGAAGCCATGCAGCACTAGACTAGATATGAGTTAGAAACCATGCAGCACTAGACTAGATATGAGTTAGAAGCCATGCAGCACTAGACTAGATATGAGTTATAATAAACCATGCAGAACTAGACTAGATATGAGTTAGAAACCATGCAGTGCTAGACTAGATGAGTTAGAAACCATGCAGTGCTAGACTAGGTGTGTTTAAGTTAGTGATTAAGTGACCTAGGTCTCCCTCTCCTCTCCAGACCTGATGGATGAGCCCCACTTACAGACAGATCCTCTCTAATCTAGACACCTGAAACCCCACCTCTTCAAGGAATACCTAGGATAGGATAAGTAATCCTTCTCACCCCCCCTTAATGATTTAGATGCACTATTGTAAAGTGGCTGTTCCACTGGATGTCAGAAGGTGAATTCACCAATTTGTAAGTCGCTCTGGATAAGAGCGTCTGCTAAATGACTTAAATGTAAATGTAAATGTAGACCCATCAGGCAGCCCAGCAACGCTCAGCTTGATGAACCAGACGAATGGAGGCTGGTCCTCAGATTGATCCTGGCATCCTACCAGCTCCCCGTCATGACACACACACACGTGCACACACATGCACATACACGCACTCACACACACAAGCACACACACGCACTCACACACAGAAGCACACACGCGCACACACACACACACACGCGCACATGCACATGCACACAGAGCGAGAAACACACCCAGGAAAAGGAACCACTTGGTCTATTGGGGTTCAAAGAAACAAGACTCACTGGTCGGGTGAAACCTAGATTCTTTGGCCGGAAACGTCACCCTACGTTGAAGTATGTTTTTTGGTTTTCACCGGCAGGGACTGGGAGACTAGTCAGGATCGAGGGAAAGATGAACGGAGCAAAGTACAGAGAGATCCTTGATGAAAATCTGCTCCAGAGAGCTCAGGACCTCAGAATGGGGCAAAAATCATCTTCATATTATTAACATATTATTAACATATTGTTAACATATGCCAAAACTCGTCCTGTAATTCAAAACAGCTTCCACCCTTATTGACATATGCCAAAATTAACATATTATTAACATATTATTAACATATGCCAAAACACATCAGGAGAAAGTACACAGATCAGACAATGCAGGAGGGGCTTCGGGACAAGTCTCTGAATGTCCTTGAGTGGCCCATCCAGAATCCGGACTTGAACCCCATCGAACATCTCTGGAGAGACCTGAAAATAGCTGTGCAGCGACGCTCTCCCTCCAACCTGACAGAGCTTGAGAGGATCTGCAGAGAACAATGTGAGAAACTCCCCAAGTACAGGTGTGCCAAGCTTGTAGCGAAGAAGACTCGAGGCTGTAATCGCTGCCAAAGGTTAATAATGGTTAATAAAGTTTAATAAAGTACCTAGTAAAATGTCTGAGTGTTTATGTAAATTATATAT
>NW_027012513.1:336632-341632 GCF_036934945.1 Oncorhynchus masou masou
CTCTCTCTCTCTCTCTCTCTCTCTCCAGTCTCTCTCTCCCAGTCTCTCTCTCCCTCTCTCTCTCTCCCAGTCTCTCTCTCTCTCTCTCTCCCAGTCTCTCTCCCTCTCTCTCTCCCAGTCTCTCTCTCTCTCCCTCTCTCTCCCAGTCTCTCTCTCTCTCCCAGTCTCTCTCTCTCTCTCTCCCAGTCTCTCTCTCTCTCTCTCTCCCAGTCTCTCTCTCTCCCAGTCTCTCTCTCTCTCTCCCAGTCTCTCTCTCTCTCTCTCCCCCAGTCTCTCTCTCTCTCTCCCCAGTCTCTCTCTCTCCCCAGTCTCTCTCTCTCTCTCCCCAGTCTCTCTCTCTCTCTCCTCCCAGTCTCTCTCTCTCTCTCCCAGTCTCTCTCTCTCTCTCCTCTCTCTCTCTCTCTCTCTCCCAGTCTCTCTCTCTCCCCCAGTCTCTCTCTCTCTCTCTCTCCCAGTTTCTCTCTCTCTCTCTCCCAGTCTCTCTCTTCCTCTCTCTCTCTCTCTCTCTCCCTCCCCCTCCTCTCCCTCCCCATCTCTCCCTCCATCCATTCGGCATTGCCATGGTAGCTTAATGAGAAACAGGGTGAAATAAGGAGAAGCTAACGTGTCTGATTGATGACCACCTATAATATGTCCAGGTCGGTCAAGTGTAATGGAACGACGCCGGTGGTTATTGATTAGTGTTCTGTTATCAAGGGCCGGCACATTGATCTGTGTCTACCTCCCAAATGGCACCCTATTCCCTACACAGTGCACTACTTTTGATCAGAACTTTTATAAGCCCTGGTCTTTATGAGCCCTTCCCTGTATAGGGAATAGGGCCCTGGTCTAAAGTAGTGCACTATATAGGGAATAGGGTGTAATTTGGGATGTATATTCAATGGTTCAGGGGAGGGAAGATACAGCTCTCCAGCACAGCACTGATTTGACAAAAATATGTTTTATATATCTATGTGTTGCTAGTTGAAGACAGGATAAATAATGTTTTATATCTATGTGGTGCTAGTTGAAGACAGGATAAATAATGTTGTATATCTATGTGTTGCTAGTTGAAGACAGGATAAATAATGTTTTATATATATGTGTTGCTAGTTGAAGACAGGATAAATAATGTTTTATATCTATGTGGTGCTAGTTGAAGACAGGATAAATAATGTTTTATATTCATGTGATGCTAGTTGAAGACAGGATAAATAATGTTTTATATCTATGTGGTGCTAGTTGAAGACAGGATAAATAATGTTTAATATTCATGTGCTGCTAGTTGAAGACATGATAAATAATGTTTTATATCTATGTGGTGCTAGTTGAAGACATGATAAATAATGTTTTATATCTATGTGGTGCTAGTTGAAGACAGGATAAATAATGTTTTATATCTATGTGGTGCTAGTTGAAGACAGGATAAATAATGTTTTATATCTATGTGGTGCTAGTTGAAGACAGGATAAATAATGTTTTATATTCATGTGATGCTAGTTGAAGACAGGATAAATAATATTTTATATCTATGTGGTGCTAGATATATCTATGTGATGCTAGTTATATCTATGCGATGCTAGTTATATCTATGCGATGCTAGTTATATTTATGTGATGCTAGTTATATCTATACGATGCTAGTTATATCTTTATGATGCTAGTTATATCTATATGATGCTAGTTATATCTATATGATGCTAGTTATATCTATGTGATGCTAGTTATATCTATGTGATGCTAGTTATATCTATGTGATGCTAGTTATATCTATGTGATGCTAGTTATATCTATGTGATGCTAGTTATATATATATGTGATGCTAGTTATATCTATGTGATGCTAGTTATATCTATGTGATGCTAGTTATATCTATGTGATGCTAGTTATATCTATGTGATGCTAGTTATATCTTTATGATGCTAGTTATATCTATGTGATGCTAGTTATATCTATGTGATGCTAGTTATATCTATATGATGCTAGTTATATCTATGTGATGCTAGTTATATCTATGTGATGCTAGTTATATCTATGTGATGCTAGTTATATCTATGTGATGCTAGTTATATCTATGTGATGCTAGTTATATCTATGTGATGCTAGTTATATATATATGTGATGCTAGTTATATATATATATATATATGTGAATCTAGTTATATCTATGTGATGCAAGTTATATCTATATGATGCTAGTTATATCTATATGATGCTAGTTATATCTATGTGATGCTAGTTATATCTATGTGATGCTAGTTATATCTATGTGATGCTAGTTATATCTTTATGATGCTAGTTATATCTATACGATGCTAATTATATCTATGTGATGCTAGTTATATCTATGTGATGCTAGTTATATCTATGTGATGCTAGTTATATCTATGTGATGCTAGTTATATCTTTATGATGCTAGTTATATCTATGTGATGCTAGTTATATCTTTATGATGCTAGTTATATCTATGTGATGCTAGTTATATCTATGTGATGCTAGTTATATCTATATGATGCTAGTTATATCTTTATGATGCTAGTTATATCTATGTGATGCTAGTTATATCTTTATGATGCTAGTTATATCTATACGATGCTAGTTATATCTATACGATGCTAGTTATATCTATGTGATGCTAGTTATATCTATGTGATGCTAGTTATATCTATATGATGCTAGTTATATCTATGTGATGCTAGTTATATCTATGTGATGCTAGTTATATCTTTATGATGCTAGTTATATCTTTGTGATGCTAGTTATATCTTTATAATGCTAGTTATAGCTATACGATGCTAGTTATATCTATGTGATGCTAGTTATATCTATACGATGCTAGTTATATATATATGTGTTGCTAGTTGAAGACAGGATAAATAGTGTTTTATATCTATGTGTTGCTAGTTATATCTATGTGATGCTAGTTATATCTTTATGATGCTAGTTATAGCTATACGATGCTAGTTATATCTATACGATGCTAGTTATATCTAAGTGATGCTAGTTATATCTATGTGATGCTAGTTATATCTATACGATGCTAGTTATATATATGTGATGCTAGTTATATCTATGTGATGCTAGTTATATCTATACGATGCTAGTTATATCTATGTGATGCTAGCTGAAGACAGGATAAATAGTGTTTTATATCTATGTGGTGCTAGATATATCTATGTGATGCTAGTTATATCTATGCGATGCTAGTTATATTTATGTGATGCTAGTTATATCTATACGATGCTAGTTATATATATATGTGTTGCTAGTTGAAGACAGGATATATTCCCACATCCCACATTTTCATATCCGTTTGGTGGTGGAGCTGATTCTAAATTTCAACAAGTTGCGTTATCAGACACGAAATGGGTCTCGTTTTAAATGAGTCAGGATATTTAGTATCCTCGCTAGTTCTACAGATGAGGAAACACAAGGCCTTCTGTGTGACGTTGTTAACCTTTTACTGCAGTGGGCTAAATCAGGTTCACACAGAGTGATTATTGGATGTCTGAAACAAATCTACTTTGTAACAAAAGTATACACCTCACACACATGGTTTAAAAAATGTATGTTTATTTAACCTTTATTTAACCAGGTAGACTAGTTGAGAACACCTTTATTTAACCACCTCACACACATGGTTATGGGCTTATGAGAAAAGAAGACACCTCTATCATGTCAGATATAGAGTTGACATGTATTGCATTTTGAGTTTACATCCCAATATTACACTTTATATACTGTACCAGTCAAAAGTTTGGACACATCTACTCATTCAAGGGTTTTTCTTAATTTGTACTATTTTCTACATTGTATAATAATAGTGAAGACATCAAAACTATGAAATAACACATATGGAACCATGTAGTAACCCCCCCCCCCAAAAAAAAATATATTTGAGATTCTTCAAAATAACCACCCTCTTGGCATTCTCTCAACCAGCTTAATGAGGTAGTCACCTGGAATGCATTTCAATTAATAGGTGTGCCTTCTTAATTAAAACGTATTTCTTTGTTGATGCGTTTGAGCCAATCAGTTGTGTTGTGACAAGGTAGGGTTGGTATACAGAAGATAACTCTGTTTGGTAAAAGACCAAGTCCATATTATGACAAGAACAGCTCAAATAAGCAAAGAGAAATGACAGTCCACCATTACTTTAAGACATGAAGCGCTATCCAGTGCTATGATGAAACTGGCTCTCATGAGGACCGCCACAGGAAAGGAAGACCCAGAGTTACCTCTGCTGCAGAGGATACGTTCATTAGAGTTAACTACACCTCCAATTGAAGCCCAAATAAATGCTTCACCGAGTTCAAGTAACAGACACATCTCAACATCAACTGTTCAGAGGAGACTGCGTGAAGCAGACCTTCATGATCGAATTGCTGCAGAGAAACCAACTAAAGGACAATTTTACCTTTATTTAACTAGGCAAGTCTGTTAAGAACAAATTCTTATTTTCAATTCAAATCAAATCAAATTTATTTATATAGCCCTTCGTACATCAGCTGATATCTCAAATTGTTGTACAGAAACCCAGCCTAAAACCCCAAACAGCAAGCAATGCAGGTGTAGAAGCACGGTGGCTGGGAAAAACTCCCTAGAAAGGCCAAAACCTAGGAAGAAACCTAGAGAGGAACCAGGCTATGTGGGGTCCAATTTGTAAGTCGCTCTGGATAAGAGCGTCTGCTAAATGACTTAAATGTAAATGTAAAAATGGGTGGCCAGTCCTCTTCTGGCTGTGCCGGGTGGAGATTATAACAGAATATGGCCAAGATGTTCAAATGTTCATAAATGACCAGCATGATCCAATAATAATAAGGCAGAACAGTTGAAACTGGAGCAGCAGCACGGCCAGGTGGACTGGGGACAGCAAGGAGTCATCATGTCAGGTAGTCCTGGGGCATGGTCCTAAGGCTCAGGTCCTCCGAGAGAGAGAAAGAAAGAGAGAATCAGAGAAAGCACACTTAAATTCACACAGGACACCGAATAGGACAGTAGAAGTACTCCAGATATAACAAAC
>NW_027012513.1:346632-354132 GCF_036934945.1 Oncorhynchus masou masou
GCCTCTGGTATGGACTCAGTGGTGCTGTTACAGTAATACTCTACTGCTTCCAGCCTCTGGTATGGACTCGGTGGTGCTGTTACAGTAATACTCTACTGCTTCCAGCCTCTGGTATGGACTCGGTGGTGCTGTTACAGTAATACTCTACTGCTTCCAGCCTCTGGTATGGACTCGGTGGTGCTGTTACAGTAATACTCTACTGCTTCCAGCCTCTGGTATGGACTCGGTGGTGCTGTTACAGTAATACTCTACTGCTTCCAGCCTCTGGTATGGACTCAGTGGTGCTGTTACAGTAATACTCTACTGCTTCCAGCCTGTGGTATGGACTCAGTGGTGCTGTTATAGTAGAACTCTACTGCTT
This sequence comes from Oncorhynchus masou masou, assembly GCF_036934945.1. Classification (NCBI taxonomy): domain Eukaryota; kingdom Metazoa; phylum Chordata; class Actinopteri; order Salmoniformes; family Salmonidae; genus Oncorhynchus; species Oncorhynchus masou. The sequence goes on from NW_027012513.1 coordinate 346,994, forward strand.
CCAGCCTCTGGTATGGAGTCAGTGGTGCTGTTATAGTAGAACACTCCTGCTTCCAGCCTCTGGTATGGACTCAGTGGTGCTGTTATAGTAGAACTCTACTGCTTCCAGCCTCTGGTATGGACTCAGTGGTGCTGTTACAGTAATACTCTACTGCTTCCAGCCTCTGGTATGGACTCAGTGGTGCTGTTATAGTAGAACTCTGCTGCTGCCAGCCTCTGGTATGGACTCAGTGGTGCTGTTACAGTAATACTCTACTGCTTCCAGCCTCTGGTATGGACTCAGTGGTGCTGTTACAGTAATACTCTACTGCTTCCAGCCTCTGGTATGGACTCAGTGGTGCTGTTATAGTAGAACTCTACTGCTTCCAGCCTCTGGTATGGACTCAGTGGTGCTGTTTCAGTAATACTCTACTGCTTCCAGCCTCTGGTATGGACTCAGTGGTGCTGTTACAGTAGAACTCTACTGCTTCCAGCCTCTGGTATGGATTCAGTGGTGCTGTTATAGTAGAACTCTACTGCTTCCAGCCTCTGGTATGGACTCAGTGGTGCTGTTATAGTAGAACTCTGCTGCTGCCAGCCTCTGGTATGGACTCAGTGGTGCTGTTACAGTAATACTCTACTGCTTCCAGCCTCTGGTATGGACTCAGTGGTGCTGTTACAGTAATACTCTACTGCTTCCAGCCTCTGGTATGGACTCAGTGGTGCTGTTATAGTAGAACTCTACTGCTTCCAGCCTCTGGTATGGACTCAGTGGTGCTGTTTCAGTAATACTCTACTGCTTCCAGCCTCTGGTATGGACTCAGTGGTGCTGTTACAGTAGAACTCTACTGCTTCCAGCCTCTGGTATGGAGTCAGTGGTGCTGTTATAGTAGAACACTCCTGCTTCCAGCCTCTGGTATGGACTCAGTGGTGCTGTTATAGTAGAACTCTACTGCTTCCAGCCTCTGGTATGGACTCAGTGGTGCTGTTACAGTAATACTCTACTGCTTCCAGCCTCTGGTATGGACTCAGTGGTGCTGTTATAGTAGAACTCTGCTGCTGCCAGCCTCTGGTATGGACTCAGTGGTGCTGTTACAGTAATACTCTACTGCTTCCAGCCTCTGGTATGGACTCAGTGGTGCTGTTACAGTAATACTCTACTGCTTCCAGCCTCTGGTATGGACTCAGTGGTGCTGTTATAGTAGAACTCTACTGCTTCCAGCCTCTGGTATGGACTCAGTGGTGCTGTTTCAGTAATACTCTACTGCTTCCAGCCTCTGGTATGGACTCAGTGGTGCTGTTACAGTAGAACTCTACTGCTTCCAGCCTCTGGTATGGATTCAGTGGTGCTGTTATAGTAGAACTCTACTGCTTCCAGCCTCTGGTATGGACTCAGTGGTGCTGTTACAGTAATACTCTACTGCTTCCAGCCTCTGGTATGGACTCAGTGGTGCTGTTATAGTAGAACTCTGCTGCTGCCAGCCTCTGGTATGGACTCAGTGGTGCTGTTACAGTAATACTCTACTGCTTCCAGCCTCTGGTATGGACTCAGTGGTGCTGTTACAGTAATACTCTACTGCTTCCAGCCTCTGGTATGTGCTCAGTGGTGCTGTTATAGTAGAACTCTACTGCTTCCAGTCTCTGGTATGGACTCAGTGGTGCTGTTAAAGTAATACTCTACTGCTTCCAGCCTCTGGTATGGACTCAGTGGTGCTGTTACAGTAGAACTCTACTGCTTCCAGCCTCTGGTATGGACTCAGTGGTGCTGTTATAGTAGAACTCTACTGCTTCCAGCCTCTGGTATGGACTCAGTGGTGCTGTTACAGTAATACTCTACTGCTTCCAGCCTCTGGTATGGACTCAGTGGTGCTGTTATAGTAGAACTCTACTGCTTCCAGCCTCTGGTATGGACTCAGTGGTGCTGTTATAGTACAACTCTACTGCTTCCAGCCTCTGCTATGGACTCAGTGGTGCTGTTATAGTAGAACTCTACTGCTTCCAGCCTCTGGTATGGACTCAGTGGTGCTGTTATAGTACAACTCTACTGCTTCCAGCCTCTGCTATGGACTCAGTGGTGCTGTTACAGTAGAACTCTACTGCTTCCAGCCTCTGGTATGTACTCAGTGGTGCTGTTATAGTAGAACTCTCCTGCTTCCAGCCTCTGGTATGGACTCGGTGGTGCTGTTACAGTAATACTCTACTGCTTCCAGCCTCTGGTATGGACTCAGTGGTGCTGTTACAGTAGAACTCTACTGCTTCCAGCCTCTGGTATGGATTCAGTGGTGCTGTTACAGTAGAACTCTCCTGCTTCCAGCCTCTGGTATGGACTCAGTGGTGCTGTTATAGTAGAACTCTCCTGCTTCCAGCCTCTGGTATGGACTCAGTGGTGCTGTTATAGTAGAACTCTACTGCTTCCAGCCTCTGGTATGGACTCAGTGGTGCTGTTACAGTAATACTCTACTGCTTCCAGCCTCTGGTATGGACTCAGTGGTGCTGTTATAGTAGAACTCTGCTGCTGCCAGCCTCTGGTATGGACTCAGTGGTGCTGTTACAGTAATACTCTACTGCTTCCAGCCTCTGGTATGGACTCAGTGGTGCTGTTACAGTAATACTCTACTGCTTCCAGCCTCTGGTATGTGCTCAGTGGTGCTGTTATAGTAGAACTCTACTGCTTCCAGTCTCTGGTATGGACTCAGTGGTGCTGTTAAAGTAATACTCTACTGCTTCCAGCCTCTGGTATGGACTCAGTGGTGCTGTTACAGTAGAACTCTACTGCTTCCAGCCTCTGGTATGGACTCAGTGGTGCTGTTACAGTAATACTCTACTGCTTCCAGCCTCTGGTATGGACTCAGTGGTGCTGTTACAGTAATACTCTACTGCTTCCAGCCTCTGGTATGGACTCAGTGGTGCTGTTATAGTAGAACTCTACTGCTTCCAGCCTCTGGTATGGACTCAGTGGTGCTGTTATAGTACAACTCTACTGCTTCCAGCCTCTGCTATGGACTCAGTGGTGCTGTTACAGTAGAACTCTACTGCTTCCAGCCTCTGGTATGGACTCAGTGGTGCTGTTATAGTAGAACTCTCCTGCTTCCAGCCTCTGGTATGGACTCAGTGGTGCTGTTATAGTAGAACTCTACTGCTTCCAGCCTCTGGTATGGACTCAGTGGTGCTGTTACAGTAATACTCTACTGCTTCCAGCCTCTGGTATGGACTCAGTGGTGCTGTTATAGTAGAACTCTACTGCTTCCAGCCTCTGGTATGGACTCAGTGGTGCTGTTATAGTAGAACTCTACTGCTTCCAGCCTCTGGTATGGACTCAGTGGTGCTGTTATAGTAGAACTCTACTGCTTCCAGCCTCTGGTATAGACTCAGTGGTGCTGTTATAGTACAACTCTACTGCTTCCAGCCTCTGCTATGGACTCAGTGGTGCTGTTACAGTAGAACTCTACTGCTTCCAGCCTCTGGTATGTACTCAGTGGTGCTGTTATAGTAGAACTCTCCTGCTTCCAGCCTCTGGTATGGACTCGGTGGTGCTGTTACAGTAATACTCTACTGCTTCCAGCCTCTGGTATGGACTCAGTGGTGCTGTTACAGTAGAACTCTACTGCTTCCAGCCTCTGGTATGGATTCAGTGGTGCTGTTACAGTAGAACTCTCCTGCTTCCAGCCTCTGGTATGGACTCAGTGGTGCTGTTATAGTAGAACTCTCCTGCTTCCAGCCTCTGGTATGGACTCAGTGGTGCTGTTATAGTAGAACTCTCCTGCTTCCAGCCTCTGGTATGGACTCAGTGGTGCTGTTATAGTAGAACTCTACTGCTTCCAGCCTCTGGTATGGACTCCGTGGTGCTGTTACAGTAATACCCTACTGCTTCCAGCCTCTGGTATGGACTCAGTGGTGCTGTTATAGTAGAACTCTACTGCTTCCAGCCTCTGGTATGGACTCAGTGGTGCTGTTATAGTAGAACTCTACTGCTTCCAGCCTCTGGTATGGACTCAGTGGTGCTGTTATAGTAGAACTCTACTGCTTCCAGCCTCTGGTATAGACTCAGTGGTGCTGTTATAGTACAACTCTACTGCTTCCAGCCTCTGCTATGGACTCAGTGGTGCTGTTATAGTACAACTCTACTGCTTCCAGCCTCTGCTATGGACTCAGTGGTGCTGTTACAGTAGAACTCTCCTGCTTCCAGCCTCTGGTATGTACTCAGTGGTGCTGTTATAGTAGAACTCTCCTGCTTCCAGCCTCTGGTATGGACTCGGTGGTGCTGTTACAGTAATACTCTACTGCTTCCAGCCTCTGGTATGGATTCAGTGGTGCTGTTATAGTAGAACTCTCCTGCTTCCAGCCTCTGGTATGGACTCAGTGGTGCTGTTATAGTAGAACTCTACTGCTTCCAGCCTCTGGTATGGACTCAGTGGTGCTGTTACAGTAATACTCTACTGCTTCCAGCCTCTGGTATGGACTCAGTGGTGCTGTTATAGTAGAACTCTACTGCTTCCAGCCTCTGGTATGGACTCAGTGGTGCTGTTATAGTAGAACTCTACTGCTTCCAGCCTCTGGTATGGACTCAGTGGTGCTGTTTCAGTAATACTCTACTGCTTCCAGCCTCTGGTATGGACTCAGTGGTGCTGTTATAGTAGAACTCTACTGCTTCCAGCCTCTGGTATGGACTCAGTGGTGCTGTTATAGTAGAACTCTACTGCTTCCAGCCTCTGGTATGGACTCAGTGGTGCTGTTACAGTAATACTCTACTGCTTCCAGCCTCTGGTATGGACTCAGTGGTGCTGTTACAGTAGAACTCTACTGCTTCCAGCCTCTGGTATGGATTCAGTGGTGCTGTTATAGTAGAACTCTCCTGCTTCCAGCCTCTGGTATAGACTCAGTGGTGCTGTTATAGTACAACTCTACTGCTTCCAGCCTCTGCTATGGACTCAGTGGTGCTGTTACAGTAGAACTCTACTGCTTCCAGCCTCTGGTATGGACTCAGTGGTGCTGTTATAGTAGAACTCTCCTGCTTCCAGCCTCTGGTATGGACTCGGTGGTGCTGTTTCAGTAATACTCTACTGCTTCCAGCCTCTGGTATGGACTCAGTGGTGCTGTTATAGTAGAACTCTACTGCTTCCAGCCTCTGGTATGGACTCAGTGGTGCTGTTATAGTAGAACTCTCCTGCTTCCAGCCTCTGGTATGGACTCGGTGGTGCTGTTACAGTAATACTCTACTGCTTCCAGCCTCTGGTATGGATTCAGTGGTGCTGTTATAGTAGAACTCTCCTGCTTCCAGCCTCTGGTATGGACTCAGTGGTGCTGTTATAGTAGAACTCTACTGCTTCCAGCCTCTGGTATGGACTCAGTGGTGCTGTTACAGTAATACTCTCCTGCTTCCAGCCTCTGGTATGGACTCAGTGGTGCTGTTATAGTAGAACTCTACTGCTTCCAGCCTCTGGTATGGACTCAGTGGTGCTGTTATAGTAGAACTCTACTGCTTCCAGCCTCTGGTATGGACTCAGTGGTGCTGTTATAGTAGAACTCTACTGCTTCCAGCCTCTGGTATGGACTCAGTGGTGCTGTTTCAGTAATACTCTACTGCTTCCAGCCTCTGGTATGGACTCAGTGGTGCTGTTACAGTAATACTCTACTGCTTCCAGCCTCTGGTATGGACTCAGTGGTGCTGTTACAGTAGAACTCTACTGCTTCCAGCCTCTGGTATGGATTCAGTGGTGCTGTTATAGTAGAACTCTCCTGCTTCCAGCCTCTGGTATAGACTCAGTGGTGCTGTTATAGTACAACTCTACTGCTTCCAGCCTCTGCTATGGACTCAGTGGTGCTGTTACAGTAGAACTCTACTGCTTCCAGCCTCTGGTATGGACTCAGTGGTGCTGTTATAGTAGAACTCTCCTGCTTCCAGCCTCTGGTATGGACTCGGTGGTGCTGTTACAGTAATACTCTACTGCTTCCAGCCTCTGGTATGGACTCGGTGGTGCTGTTACAGTAATACTCTACTGCTTCCAGCCTCTGGTATGGACTCAGTGGTGCTGTTACAGTAGAACTCTACTGCTTCCAGCCTCTGGTATGGATTCAGTGGTGCTGTTATAGTAGAACTCTCCTGCTTCCAGCCTCTGGTATGGACTCAGTGGTGCTGTTATAGTAGAACTCTACTGCTTCCAGCCTCTGGTATGGACTCAGTGGTGCTGTTATAGTAGAACTCTACTGCTTCCAGCCTCTGGTATAGACTCAGTGTTGCTGTTATAGTACAACTCTACTGCTTCCAGCCTCTGCTATGGACTCAGTGGTGCTGTTATAGTACAACTCTACTGCTTCCAGCCTCTGCTATGGACTCAGTGGTGCTGTTACAGTAGAACTCTCCTGCTTCCAGCCTCTGGTATGTACTCAGTGGTGCTGTTATAGTAGAACTCTCCTGCTTCCAGCCTCTGGTATGGACTCGGTGGTGCTGTTACAGTAATACTCTACTGCTTCCAGCCTCTGGTATGGATTCAGTGGTGCTGTTATAGTAGAACTCTCCTGCTTCCAGCCTCTGGTATGGACTCAGTGGTGCTGTTATAGTAGAACTCTACTGCTTCCAGCCTCTGGTATGGACTCAGTGGTGCTGTTACAGTAATACTCTACTGCTTCCAGCCTCTGGTATGGACTCAGTGGTGCTGTTATAGTAGAACTCTACTGCTTCCAGCCTCTGGTATGGACTCAGTGGTGCTGTTATAGTAGAACTCTACTGCTTCCAGCCTCTGGTATGGACTCAGTGGTGCTGTTTCAGTAATACTCTACTGCTTCCAGCCTCTGGTATGGACTCAGTGGTGCTGTTATAGTAGAACTCTACTGCTTCCAGCCTCTGGTATGGACTCAGTGGTGCTGTTATAGTAGAACTCTACTGCTTCCAGCCTCTGGTATGGACTCAGTGGTGCTGTTACAGTAATACTCTACTGCTTCCAGCCTCTGGTATGGACTCAGTGGTGCTGTTACAGTAGAACTCTACTGCTTCCAGCCTCTGGTATGGATTCAGTGGTGCTGTTATAGTAGAACTCTCCTGCTTCCAGCCTCTGGTATAGACTCAGTGGTGCTGTTATAGTACAACTCTACTGCTTCCAGCCTCTGCTATGGACTCAGTGGTGCTGTTACAGTAGAACTCTACTGCTTCCAGCCTCTGGTATG
>NW_027012513.1:361632-434152 GCF_036934945.1 Oncorhynchus masou masou
TATTCCATCATTTAAATGTAGCTTACTGTATTCCATCATGTACATGTAGCTTACTGTATTCCATCATGTAAATGTAGCTTACTGTATTCCATCATGTATATGTAGCTTACTGTATTCCATCGTGTAAATGTAGCTTACCGTATTCCACCATGTAAATGTAGCTTACTGTATTCCATCATGTACATGTAGCTTACCGTATTCCATCATTTAAATGTAGCTTACTGTAATTCCACCAGCTTACTGTATTCCATGTTAATAAGGCTGCCTGGTGCACCGAACTAACACATTTCACTCATCAACAACACCGGTGGTGAACTGTGAAAATGTGTGAACTCTATTTGTAAATGAATAAGCTTTGAACGGAATAGTGTTTTAAATAAAGAGGGGAGAAAGAAATCAATGAGAAAGAAATTAAATAAAGAAATCAATGAGGCCGGTGTATTTGTCCTGCTTTACATTAGTCTGAGCAGCGCAGAGCAGTGTGACAAATCAGGAAAACATTTCACTTGTCCCCCTGTATCACACAGATATCCCCCTGTATCACACAGATATCCCCCTGCAACACACAGATATCCCCCTGCAACACACAGATATTCCCCTCTATCACACAGATATCCCCCTCTATCACACAGATATCCCCCTGCAACACACAGATATCCCCCTGCATCACACAGATATCCCCCTGCAACACACAGATATCCCCCTGCAACACACAGATATCCCCCTGCATCACACAGATATCCCCCTGCAACACACAGATATCCCCCTGTATCACACAGATATCTCCCTGTATCACACAGCCAGAGAGATCAATCTAAAGGACGAGAGGAGGCCACCAGGCCATTGATTGATTAATCAGAGATAATGTTATTTTGATCTGCGGGGCTGCCCTGTTAACCAGGCCAGAAAAGGATGTAGAGAAGAAAAGAGAGAGAGAGAGGGGGGGGGTAAGAGAGAGAGAGAGAGAGAGAGAGAGAGGGGGTGTGAGAGAGAGAGATAGAAAGAGAGAGAGGGAGAGAGGGGGGTGAGAGGAAGAGAGCGAGAGAGAGGGGGTGGGGTGAGAGACAGAGGGAGAGAGAGAGAGAGAGGGGGGGGGGGGGTAAGAGAGGGAGAGAGAGAGAGGGGGTGAGAGAGAGAGAGGAGAGAGAGAGATAGGGGGTGAGAGAGAAGAAAAAGAGAGAGAGAGAGAGAGAGAGGGTGAGATAGAGAGGGAGAGCGAGAGAGAGGGGGTGGGGTGAGAGAGAGAGAAAGAGGGGGGTGAGAGAGAGAGGGGGGCGGTGAGAGAGAGAGAGAGAGAGAGAGAGGGGGGCAGTGAGAGAGAGAGGGAGAGAGAGATAGAAAGAAAGAGGAGGGGGTTGAGAAAGAGAAAGAGAGAGATGTTTTATTTAGTTCCTGGTCGTTCTGTTACTTCCTCATTGAATTCCGCTGAACACTTCAAAGACTCTCAGTCACAATTCTGTCACCGCCTCGATTCATAAAGAAAACTTTTTTTTAAATTTTTGTTGTTTTATTCCCAATAGATGTAATGACATGAGCTGGAATGTGTTTAATCGTTACCAGTTTGCTCTGTCCTAAAACATCTCTGTCGCGTTTCTCTCCTCTTTGTTCTTTTTCTCTCGACTGTCTTGAGAACACCTTTTTCATTGGTTCCCCATTTCTTGAACTCCACTGCTCCGAACACACGGAAACTTTTATTGTTGAACGTTCAATATATTTTCTCCCGACGCCTCTGAAAGCTGATTTTCTCCCAACAGGAGAGGTGTTGAGTTTCCCGACAGAACATAAACGAACAGCAGAACAGCAGTAGATTGTCTTGTTGTTTGCATTCAGACTTTATTGAACCCCGGTTTCCACAATGGACCCAATTTAACTCCGAGCAACCGAGGGGGCGTCGGGTAAGTCTAATAACCGTCACACACACACACACACACACACACACACACACACACACACACACACACACACACACACACACACACACACACACACACACACACACACACACACACACACACACACACACACACACACACACACACACACACACAGTGGGTCTAACCAGAGGCTTAAGGCCAATCCAGGTCCTAATCAGCCTGCCTGCCGTTCTACCCAGCATGCACCTGGTTCCACAACATAACAAGCCAATCAGCATCACACATAATGCAGCACATGCTGCTGATGGGAGGTGGTGGGAGTGGGGGGCTGCTGGAATCAAAGCTACTTCATAATGAATTCAAGGTAGTTAATGTGCAATAGATTGAACCAGCCAAGTCCTTTTTCTCTTTTCAATGTTCCTCTATTGGGAAAATGTCCCCCCCCATCTCTCTCTTTCTCTCTCTCTCTCGTCTTGTTCTCTCACTCTCGTCTTGTCCTCTCTCTCTCTCTTTCTCGTCTTGTCCTCTCTCTCTCTCGTCTTGTCCTCTCTCTCTCTCTTTCTCGTCTTGTCCTCTCTCTCGTCATCTCTCTCTCTGTCTCTCTCTCTCTTGTCCCCTCTCTCTCTCTCTCTCGTCATGTCCTCTCTCTCTCTTGTCCCCTCTCTCTCTCTCTCTCGTCATGTCCTCTCTCTCTCTCTCTCTCGTCATGTCCTCTCTATCTCTCTCTCTCTCTCTCACGACTAGTTCTGACTCAAAGAAACAGCTAGGTTTATCGAGCTGATATTCTAGCAGTTTCCAGTGTCTCGGTTTGCAACGATCTCCTGAAGTTGGCAAAATCAGGTGTTCTTGACACGTTAAAAGACTCACCGTCCGTTTAATCCCTCAAACGTTCAGTCTTGAAAGCAGCTTTCGCTGCTTATAACGTCAGAAGAGAATGCACTGCGGCTACATCTTTCTTCACCCCCCCCCCCTTTACTCCCTTCCTCCCTCCCTTCCACGTCCTTGAGTTCTTCCAATGTACTCGCATCAAAAGCCTCTGAACACTCCCAACGAGTTGTGTGAGGGGCACCTTTGAGATTTCCCGTTGGGAAACAATTATTCCACCCGGTGCTCTTTGACAAATTCGTCCAGTGTTTTATGAGCAGGCCGTGAATTACGCCACTCCTCCATCTCTCTATTCCCCTCCTTCCCATCTTGTGATCTTATTGACACATCCATGAATCACGCCACACCACCACACCACCACACCTCCACACCACCACACCTCTACACCACCACACCACCACACCTCTACACCACCAGAACTCCACACCACCACACCACCACACCACCACACCTCTACACCACCAGAACTCCACACCACCACACCACCAGACATCCACACCACCACACCTCTACACCTCCACACCTCTACACCTCCACACCTCTACACCTCCTCACCACCACACCACCACACCTCTACACCACCACACCTCCACACCTCCTCACCACCACACCACCACACCTCCACACCACCACACCACCACACCTCTACACCACCACACCTCTACACCACCACACCACCACACCTCCACACCTAAACACCACCACACCACCACACCACCACACCTCTACACCACCACACCTCCACACCTCTACACCTCTACACCACCACACCACCACACCACCACACCTCTACACCACCACACCTCCACACCTCTACACCTCCACACCTCCACACCTAAACACCACCACACCACCACACCACCACACCTCTACACCACCACACCTCCACACCTCTACACCACCACACCACCACACCTCCACACCTAAACACCACCACACCACCACACCACCAGACATCCACACCACCACACCACCACACCTCTACACCTCTACACCACCACACCTCTACACCTCTACACCACCACACCTCCACACCACCACACCACCAGAACTCTACACCACCACACCTCCACACCACCACACCACCAGAACTCCACACCACCACACCACCACACCTCTACACCACCACACCACCACACCTCTACTCCTCCACACCTCCACACCACCACACCACCAGACATCCACACCTCCACACCACCACACCACCAGAACTCTACACCACCACACCACCACACCTCCACACCACCACACCTCTACACCACCACACCACCACACCTCTACACCTCTACACCTCCACACCACCACACCTCTACACCACCACACCACCACACCTCTACACCTCCACACCTCCACACCACCACACCTCCAGAACTCTACACCACCACACCACCACACCACCACACCACCACACCACCACACCTCTACACCTCCACACCTCCACACCTCCACACCACCACACCACCACACCTCTACACCAGCACACCACCACACGACCACACCTCTACACCTCCACACCACCACACCACCACACCACCACACCTCCTCACCACCACACCACCACACCACCACACCTCTACACATCCACACCACCACACCTCCACACCACCACACCTCGACACCTCCACACCACCACACCTCCACATCCACACCACCACACCACCACACCACCACACCTCCAGAACTCCACACCACCACACCACCACACCACCACACCTCCACACCTCTACACCTCTACACCACCACACCTCTACACCACCACACCTCTACACCTCCACACCACCACACCACCACACCTCTACACCTCCACACCTCCACACCTCCACACCACCACACCTCCAGAACTCCACACCACCACACCTCCAGAACTCCACACCACCACACCACCACACCTCTACACCACCACACCTCTACACCTCCACACCACCACACCTCTACACCTCCACACCTCTACACCTCTACACCTCCACACCTCTACACCTCCACACCTCCACACCACCACACCTCTACACCTCCACACCACCACACCTCCACACCACCAGAACTCCACACCACCACACCTCTACACCTCCACACCTCTACACCTCCACACCTCCACACCACCACACCACCACACCACCACACCTCTACACCTCCACACCACCACACCTCTACACCTCCACACCTCTACACCTCTACACCTCCACACCTCTACACCTCCACACCTCCACACCACCACACCTCTACACCTCCACACCACCACACCTCCACACCACCACACCACCACACCTCTACACCAGCACACCACCACACGACCACACCTCTACACCTCCACACCACCACACCACCACACCACCACACCTCCTCACCACCACACCACCACACCACCACACCTCTACACATCCACACCACCACACCTCCACACCACCACACCTCCCCACCTCCACACCACCACACCTCTACACCTCCACACCACCACACCTCCACATCCACACCACCACACCACCACACCTCCAGAACTCCACACCACCACACCACCACACCACCACACCTCCACACCTCTACACCTCTACACCACCACACCTCTACACCTCCACACCTCTACACCTCTACACCTCCACACCTCTACACCTCCACACCTCCACACCACCACACCTCTACACCTCCACACCACCACACCTCCACACCACCACACCACCACACCTCTACACCAGCACACCACCACACGACCACACCTCTACACCTCCACACCACCACACCACCACACCACCACACCTCCTCACCACCACACCTCCTCACCACCACACCACCACACCACCACACCTCTACACATCCACACCACCACACCACCACACCTCTACACCACCACACCACCACACCTCTACACCTCCACACCTCCACACCACCACACCTCCACACCACCACACCACCACACCTCTACACCAGCACACCACCACCACACCACACCTCTACACCTCCACACCACCACACCACCACACCACCACACCTCCTCACCACCACACCACCACACCACCACACCTCTACACATCCACACCACCACACATCCACACCACCACACCTCCCCACCTCCACACCACCACACCTCTACACCTCCACACCACCACACCTCCACATCCACACCACCACACCACCACACCTCCAGAACTCCACACCACCACACCACCACACCACCACACCTCCACACCTCTACACCTCTACACCACCACACCTCTACACCACCACACCACCACACCTCTACACCTCCACACCACCACACCACCACACCTCTACACCTCCACACCTCCACACCACCACACCTCCAGAACTCCACACCACCACACCTCCAGAACTCCACACCACCACACCTCTACACCACCACACCTCTACACCTCCACACCACCACACCTCTACACCTCCACACCTCTAAACCTCTACACCTCCACACCTCCACACCTCCACACCACCACACCTCCACACCTCTACACCTCCACACCTCCACACCTCTACACCTCCACACCTCCACACCACCACACCTCCACACCACCACACCACCACACCTCTACACCAGCACACCACCACACGACCACACCTCCACACCACCACACCACCACACCACCACACCTCCTCACCACCACACCACCACACCACCACACCTCTACACATCCACACCACCACACCTCTACACCTCCACACCTCCACACCACCACACCTCCAGAACTCTACACCACCACACCACCACACCTCCACACCACCACACCACCACACCTCTACACCTCCACACCTCCACACCACCACACCTCCACACCACCACACCACCACACCTCTACACCAGCACACCACCACACGACCACACCTCTACACCTCCACACCACCACACCACCACACCACCACACCTCCTCACCACCACACCACCACACCTCTACACATCCACACCACCACACCTCCACACCACCACACCTCTACACCTCCACACCACCACACCTCCACATCCACACCACCACACCACCACACCACCACACCTCCAGAACTCCACACCACCACACCACCACACCACCACACCTCCACACCTCTACACCTCTACACCACCACACCTCTACACCACCACACCACCACACCTCTACACCTCCACACCACCACACCACCACACCTCTACACCTCCACACCTCCACACCACCACACCTCCTCACCACCACACCACCACACCTCTACACCACCACACCTCCACACCTCCTCACCACCACACCACCACACCTCCACACCTCCACACCACCACACCTCCTCACCACCACACCACCACACCTCTACACCACCACACCTCCACACCACCACACCTCCTCACCACCACACCGCCACACCACCACACCTCCACACCACCACACCTCCACACCACCACACCTCCACACCACCACACCACCACACCTCCATCTCTCTATCCCCTCCTTCCCTCCTTGTTATATATTATATATAATATAACAGTACACAGGAGAGGAATATATATTATATATAATATAACAGTACACAGGAATATATATTATATATAATATAACAGTACACAGGAGAGGAATATATATTATATATAATATAACAGTATATAGGAGAGGAATATATATTATATATAATATAACAGTACATAGGAGAGGAATATATATTATATATAATATAACAGTACATAGGAGAGGAAAATATATTATATATAATATAACAGTACACAGGAGAGCAATATATATTATATATAATATAACAGTACACAGGAGAGGAATATATATTATATATAATATAACAGTACACAGGAATATATATTATATATAATATAACAGTACATAGCAGAGGAATATACGGGGCATTTGGAAAGTATTCAGACCCCTTTGACATTTGAGTTTGAGTTTAAGTTTGAGTTTTATTTTTACAGGGACAGTGCACATTAATCAACGTTTCAGTAAAAGTGCCTGTTTTAGCCAGCCGGCTAATTTTCAACCGCAGTCCCTGGGCAGGTTATTAAAAACAATTACAATATAGACAATAGCAACATAGAACAAGCAAGACGTAGCATACAGACAGAGCAACATAGAGCAAAAAGCAGCAAGACAAAATTCATAAAAGCAACAAAGTGTTTCCACACCTCACAAGCTACAGACAACAGACAACATGGAAAGCGGCAACACACAGCTAGGGACCATGTTCACAAATCTGATTGACCTTTAGCCATGTCTTCATGTCTTTGCCATATTTTGTTATGTTTCAGCCTAATTCTAAAATTGATTCATTAAAACATTTTCCCTCATCAATCTACAAACAATACCCCAATCTATACACAATGGCTCATAATGACGCAGCAAATTTATTAAAAATAGAAAACAAAAATATCTTATTTACATACTACAACTTGATTGGAGTCCACCTGTGCTAAATTCAATTGATTGGACATGATTTGGAAAGGCACACAGCTGTAAGGTCCCACAGTTGACAGTGCATGTCAGAGCAAAAACCAAGCCATGATATCCGAGGGATTGTCCGTAGAGCTCAGAGACAGGATTGTGTCGAGGCACAGATCTGGGGAAGGGTACCAAAACATTTCTTCAGCATTGAAGGTTCCCAAGATCACAGTGGCCTCCATCATTCTAAAGTGGAAGAAGTTTGGAACCACGAAGACTCTTCCTATAGCCGGCTGCTTGGGAAAACTGAGCAATCGGGGGTGACCAAGAACCCGATGGTCACTCTGGCAGAGCTCTAGAGTTCCTCTTAGGAGATGGGGAGAACCTTCCAGAAGGACAACCATCTCTGCAGCACTCCACAAATCATGTCTTTATGGTAGACTGGCCAGACGGAAGCCACTCCTCAGTAAAAAGGCACATGACAGTCGGCATGGAGTTTGCCAAAAGGCACCTAAAGACTCTCAGACCATGAGAAACAAGATTCTCTGGTCTGATGAAACCAAGATTAAACTCTTTGGCCTGAATGACAAGCGTCACGTCTGGAGGAAACCTGGCACCATCCCTACGGTGCAGCTTCCCTGCAGCTGTCCTCAGGGAAGGACACACTTTGTCCTGCAGCTGTCCTCAGGGAAGGACACACTTTGTCCTGCAGCTGTCCTCAGGGAAGGAGACACTTTGTCCTGCAGCTGTCCTCAGGGAAGGACACACTTTGTCCTGCAGCTGTCCTCAGGGAAGGACACACTTTGTCCTGCAGCTGTCCTCAGGGAAGGAGACACTTTGTCCTGCAGCTGTCCTCAGGGAAGGACACACTTTGTCCTGCAGCTGTCCTCAGGGAAGGACACACTTTGTCCTGCAGCTGTCCTCATGGAAGAAGGACACACTTTGTCCTGCAGCTGTCCTCAGGGAAGAAGGACATGGCCAGGAGCAGACGGTCTAAGTTGTACAAATCCACTCCTTCCTTCCTTCCTTCCTTCCTTCCTTCCTTCCTTCCTTCCTTCCTTCCTTCCTTCCTTCCTTCCTTCCTTCCTTCCTTCCTTCCTTCCTTACTTACTTACTTACTTACTTACTTACTTACTTCCTTCCTTCCTTCCTTCCTTCCTTCCTTCCTTCCTTCCTTACTTCCCTCCCTCCCTCCCTGTCAGGCCTGTGAGTTTCTACCTCAGTCAGTCACCTGAAAACACATGGTCAGGTCTCTAAACCATCAGGAGATTACAGACCTGAAAACACATGGTCAGGTCTCTAAACCGTCAGGAGACTACAGACCTGAAAACACATGGTCAGGTCTCTAAACCATCAGGAGACTACAGACCTGGAAACACATGGTCAGGTCTCTAAACCATCAGGAGACTACAGACCTGAAAACACATGGTCAGGTCTCTAAACCATCAGGAGACTACAGACCTGGAAACACATGGTCAGGTCTCTAAACCATCATGAGACTACAGACCTGAAAACACATGGTCAGGTCTCCCCACCATCAGGAGACTACAGACCTGGAAACACATGGTCAGGTCTCTAAACCATCAGGAGATTACAGACCTGAAAACACATGGTCAGGTCTCTAAACCATCATGAGACTACAGACCTGAAAACACATGGTCAGGTCTCCCCACCATCAGGAGACTACAGACCTGAAAACACATGGTCAGGTCTCTAAACCATCAGGAGACTACAGACCTGAAAACACATGGTCAGGTCTCTAAACCATCAGGAGACTACAGACCTGAAAACACATGGTCAGGTCTCTAAACCATCAGGAGACTACAGACCTGAAAACACATGGCCAGGTCTCTAAACCATCAGGAGACTACAGACCTGAAAACACATGGTCAGGTCTCTAAACCATCAGGAGACTACAGACCTGAAAACACATGGTCAGGTCTCCCCACCATCAGGAGACTACAGACCTGAAAACACATGGCCAGGTCTCCCCACCATCAGGAGACTACAGACCTGAAAACACATGGCCAGGTCTCCCCACCATCAGGAGACTACAGACCTGAAAACACATGGTCAGGTCTCTAAACCGTCAGGAGACTACAGACCTGGAAACACATGGTCAGGTCTCTAAACCATCAGGAGACTACAGACCTGGAAACACATGGTCAGGTCTCTAAACCATCAGGAGACTAAAGACCTGAAAACACATGGCCAGGTCTCTAAACCATCAGGAGACTACAGACCTGAAAACACATGGTCAGGTCTCTAAACCATCAGGAGACTACAGACCTGAAAACACATGGTCAAGTCTCTAAACCGTCAGGAGACTACAGACCTGGAAACACATGGTCAGGTCTCTAAACCATCAGGAGACTACAGACCTGGAAACACATGGTCAGGTCTCCCCACCATCAGGAGACTACAGACCTGAAAACACATGGTCAGGTCTCTAAACCATCAGGAGACTACAGACCTGGAAACACATGGTCAGGTCTCTAAACCATCAGGAGACTACAGGCCTGAAAACACATGGTCAGGTCTCTAAACCATCAGGAGACTACAGACCTGAAGACACATGGTCAGGTCTCCCCTCCATCAGGAGACTACAGACTTGGAAACACATGGTCAGGTCTCTAAACCATCAGGAGACTACAGACCTGGAAACACATGGTCAGGTCTCTAAACCATCAGGAGACTACAGACCTGAAAACACATGGTCAGGTCTCTAAACCATCAGGAGACTACAGACCTGGAAACACATGGTCAGGTCTCTAAACCATCAGGAGACTACAGACCTGAAAACACATGGTCAGGTCTCTAAACCATCAGGAGACTACAGACCTGGAAACACATAGTCAGGTCTCCCCACCATCAGGAGACTACAGACCTGGAAACACATGGTCAGGTCTCTAAACCATCAGGAGACTACAGACCTGAAAACACATGGTCAGGTCTCTAAACCATCAGGAGACTACAGACCTGGAAACACGTGGTCAGGTCTCTAAACCATCAAGAGACTACAGACCTGAAAACACATGGCCAGGTCTCCCCACCATCAGGAGACTACAGACCTGAAAACACATGGTCAGGTCTCTAAACCATCAGGAGACTACAGACCTGAAAACACATGGTCAGGTCTCAAAACCATCAGGAGACTACAGACCTGAAAACACATGGTCAGGTCTCTAAACCATCAGGAGACTACAGACCTGAAAACACATGGTCAGGTCTCCCCACCATCAGGAGACTACAGACCTGAAAACACATGGTCAGGTCTCTAAACCATCAGGAGACTACAGACCTGGAAACACATGGTCAGGTCTCTAAACCATCAGGAGACTACAGACCTGAAAACACATGGTCAGGTCTCTAAACCATCAGGAGTCTACAGACCTGAAAACACATGGTCAGGTCTCTAAACCATCAGGAGACTACAGACCTGAAAACACATGGTCAGGTCTCTAAACCATCAGGAGACTACAGACCTGAAAACACATGGTCAGGTCTCTAAACCATCAGGAGACTACAGACCTGAAAACACATGGTCAGGTCTCCCCACCATCAGGAGACTACAGACCTGAAAACACATGGTCAGGTCTCTAAACCTTCAGGAGACTACAGACCTGAAAACACATGGTCAGGTCTCCCCACCATCAGGAGACTACAGACCTGGAAACACATGGTCAGGTCTCTAAACCATCAGGAGACTACAGACCTGAAAACACATGGTCAGGTCTCTAAACCATCAGGAGACTACAGACCTGAAAACACATGGTCAGGTCTCTAAACCATCAGGAGACTACAGACCTGGAAACACATGGTCAGGTCTCCCCACCATCAGGAGACTACAGACCTGGAAACACATGGTCAGGTCTCCCCACCATCAGGAGACTACAGACCTGAAAACACATGGCCAGGTCTCTAAACCACCAGAAGACTACAGACCTGAAGACACATGGTCAGGTCTCCCCTCCATCAGGAGACTACAGACTTGGAAACACATGGTCAGGTCTCTAAACCATCAGGAGACTACAGACCTGGAAACACATGGTCAGGTCTCTAAACCATCAGGAGACTACAGACCTGAAAACACATGGTCAGGTCTCTAAACCATCAGGAGACTACAGACCTGGAAACACATGGTCAGGTCTCTAAACCATCAGGAGACTACAGACCTGAAAACACATGGTCAGGTCTCTAAACCATCAGGAGACTACAGACCTGGAAACACATAGTCAGGTCTCCCCACCATCAGGAGACTACAGACCTGGAAACACATGGTCAGGTCTCTAAACCATCAGGAGACTACAGACCTGAAAACACATGGTCAGGTCTCTAAACCATCAGGAGACTACAGACCTGGAAACACGTGGTCAGGTCTCTAAACCATCAAGAGACTACAGACCTGAAAACACATGGCCAGGTCTCCCCACCATCAGGAGACTACAGACCTGAAAACACATGGTCAGGTCTCTAAACCATCAGGAGACTACAGACCTGAAAACACATGGTCAGGTCTCTAAACCATCAGGAGACTACAGACCTGAAAACACATGGTCAGGTCTCTAAACCATCAGGAGACTACAGACCTGAAAACACATGGTCAGGTCTCCCCACCATCAGGAGACTACAGACCTGAAAACACATGGTCAGGTCTCTAAACCATCAGGAGACTACAGACCTGGAAACACATGGTCAGGTCTCTAAACCATCAGGAGACTACAGACCTGAAAACACATGGTCAGGTCTCTAAACCATCAGGAGTCTACAGACCTGAAAACACATGGTCAGGTCTCTAAACCATCAGGAGACTACAGACCTGAAAACACATGGTCAGGTCTCTAAACCATCAGGAGACTACAGACCTGAAAACACATGGTCAGGTCTCTAAACCATCAGGAGACTACAGACCTGAAAACACATGGTCAGGTCTCCCCACCATCAGGAGACTACAGACCTGAAAACACATGGTCAGGTCTCTAAACCTTCAGGAGACTACAGACCTGAAAACACATGGTCAGGTCTCCCCACCATCAGGAGACTACAGACCTGGAAACACATGGTCAGGTCTCTAAACCATCAGGAGACTACAGACCTGAAAACACATGGTCAGGTCTCTAAACCATCAGGAGACTACAGACCTGAAAACACATGGTCAGGTCTCTAAACCATCAGGAGACTACAGACCTGGAAACACATGGTCAGGTCTCCCCACCATCAGGAGACTACAGACCTGAAAACACATGGCCAGGTCTCTAAACCACCAGAAGACTACAGACCTGGAAACACATGGCCAGGTCTCTAAACCACCAGAAGACTACAGACCTGAAAACACATGGTCAGGTCTCTAAACCATCAGGAGACTACAGACCTGGAAACACATGGTCAGGTCTCTAAACCACCAGAAGACTACAGACCTGGAAACACATGGCCAGGTCTCTAAACCACCAGAAGACTACAGACCTGGAAACACATGGTCAGGTCTCTAAACCATCAGGAGACTACAGACCTGGAAACACATGGTCAGGTCTCTAAACCATCAGGAGACTACAGACCTGAAAACACATGGTCAGGTCTCTAAACCATCAGGAGACTACAGACCTGAAAACACATGGTCAGGTCTCTAAACCATCAGGAGACTACAGACCTGGAAACACATGGTCAGGTCTCTAAACCATCATTAGACTACAGACCTGGAAACACATGGTCAGGTCTCCCCACCATCAGGAGACTACAGACCTGAAAACACATGGCCAGGTCTCTAAACCATCAGGAGACTACAGACCTGGAAACACATGGTCAGGTCTCCCCACCATCAGGAGACTACAGACCTGAAAACACATGGCCAGGTCTCCCCACCATAAGAAGCCTACTGTACCTCTGTACCTTAGCATCGTCTCTCAGTACCTGGCTGCCGATGAGAGCAAGAGAGAGGTGGTTGTATACAGAAATGAATACAGTGTATATAACCCCAGGGTACCTCCCACATAGAGACAGACAGCTAAAACTCAGACTCTACACCTTTATTCTGAATGTTGTTCTCTCCGTGCAGTTTGGTTTCATGGCAGTAGGGCATCCTTTAATATATTAGTTAATGAGGATGCTTTAATAGAAGACACAACAAGCCCCCCCCCCCTGTCTAACAGACAGTATCATGACATAGCTTTCTTGTTGTTCTGTAAACTGAGCCGGCTGGACCGATGGGGGGTAGCGAGAGGGAGAGAGTTTCTGCAAAAATATCCTCCGTGTACAACGTAGAACACCAAATAACGCATGCAGAGCAGAATTAGGCCGATACCCGCTAATTATCAAAATCCAGAAAAGAGCCGTTAAATTCTACAACCACCTAAAAGGAAGTGATTCCCAAACCTTCCCAAACCAAAGTCATCACCTACAGAGAGATGAACCTGGAGAAGAGTCCCCTAAGCAAGCTGGTCCTGGGGCTCTGTTCACAAACACACCCCACAGAGCCCCAGGACAGCAGCACAATTAGACCCAAACAAATTAGGAGAAAACCAAAAAGATAATTACTTGACACATTAGAAAGCATTAACAAACATTTTATTGTTTATTTCTCTTTTGTTTATTATCTATTTCACTTGCTTTAGCAATGTTAACATGTGTTTCCCATGCCAATAAAGCCCCTTAATTAAATTAAAATAGAATTGAAATTCAGAGAGAGAGAGAGAGATAGAGAATAAAAGAGAGAGAGATTGGAGGACGATGACATCCCTAATCACTTAGAGCTGGACACAGACGGACGACGTGAGGAATTTAAATTCTCCCTCCATGTCCTGGTCGTCCGTCTTCAACCTTTTTCGAAGAGGCCGATCCGCAACGACCGACCCATTGTTTTGGGGAATGGTGTGTTTTTAATGCTGCTGACAAATCAATATATTTGTACACTGTGTCCAACAGGCAGCAGTACTCACAGACAGCCCACCTACAGCTACAGCACAGACAGGAGGCTGGCCTCGTCACAAACAGGTAGTCAGTTACTGTATGTTCCTCTTCTGAACAGCGATGTGAAGCTTGTTCAGTTCACAACCCACATATTGCTATAGCAACAGACAACCTGCATCAGGAATTGATTGTCAACTCTGTTTCTCTTCTGAGTTTGTACTCTTGAGTTTGTACTCTAGCAAACAGCTGTCCCGGGCACTGATTGGTTGTAGACTCTAACAAACAGCTGTCCCTAGCACTGATTGGTTGTAGACTCTAGCAAACAGCTGTCCCGGGCACTGATTGGTTGTAGACTCTAACAAACAGCTGTCCCTAGCACTGATTGGTTGTAGACTCTAACAAACAGCTGTCCCTAGCACTGATTGGATGTAGACACTAATAAACAGCTGCCCCCAGCACTGATTGGTTGTAGACTAACAAACAGCTGGGGGGGGGGGACAAAGCTCTATTCGTGGTCCCCTCCTTTGGACTGATTAAATCTAGACGCTAGGGGACGTGGTTGAGAGGAACAGAGGATCGTGAAGAGGGCTTTGAACCCCCCCCCCGACCATAAGAGCATCTCGTTTTCAAACAGACTCTGGCCTTCAACCCGGACTTTGCTTTTTGAAAATCATGTCAGATGAACTCCACGACAAGAAGTATATACTTCACACAGTGGCCGTGTCCCCCCCCCCAACAAAACTAGCGTACTACATACTTAAACTGCATACTATGTACTAATCGTCGCGGCCTACTTTGCACGTACCGTATAGGCTGAAGGTATGCAGCATGCCGCGGGCGCAACGCGGGAGTGGATCCTGATTGGCTGAGTAGGTGGGCGGGCCGAGTGCGGGTGGATTTATTCCCAACGCGGGAGTGGATCCTGATTGGCTGAGTAGGTGGGCGGGCCGAGTGCGGGTGGATTTATTCCCAACGCGGGAGCGGATCCTGATTGGCTGAGTAGGTGGGCGGGCCGAGTGCGGGTGGATTTATTCATTTAACATACTGTACATGCGTCACATTAACCAGCCTGAAAATAGCTACTTTCCAATTTGATTCATTTCTCTAAACTCCGAATAGAATAGGAATGGGAGTGATGGGCCTATTCAGGCTGGTTATAGAAAGACTATCACATTCAACCTAATGGTGTTATAGACCTCCTCAAGCTGGTTATAGACAGACTGTCACATTCAACCTAATGGAGCTGTAGACCTACTTAAGACTGGTTATAGACAGAGTATCACATTCAACTGAATGGAGTTATAGACCTATTCAACCTATACCACAGCCTATAGCCCTATTCAGGTTGGTTATAGACAGAGTATCACATTCAACCTAATGGAGTTATAGACCTCCTCAGGCTGGTTATAGACCTCCTCAGGTTGGTTATAGACAGAGTATCACATTCAACCTAATGGAGTTATAGACCTCCTCAGGCTGGTTATAGACCTCCTCAGGCTGGTTATAGACCTCCTCAGGCTGGTTATAGACCTCCTCAGGCTGGTTATAGACCTCCTCAGGCTGGTTATAGACCTCCTCAGGCTGGTTATAGACCTCCTCAGGCTGGTTATAGACCTCCTCAGGCTGGTTATAGACCTCCTCAGGCTGGTTACAGACCTCCTCAGGCTGGTTATAGACCTCCTCAGGCTGGTTATAGACCTCCTCAGGCTGGTTATAGACCTCCTCAGGCTGGTTATAGACCTCCTCAGGCTGGTTATAGACCTATTCAGGCTGGTTATAGACCTCCTCAGGCTGGTTATAGACCTCCTCAGGCTGGTTACAGACCTCCTCAGGCTGGTTATAGACCTCCTCAGGCTGGTTATAGACCTCCTCAGGCTGGTTATAGACCTCCTCAGGCTGGTTATAGACCTCCTCAGGCTGGTTATAGACCTCCTCAGGCTGGTTATAGACCTCAGGCTGGTTATAGACCTCCTCAGGCTGGTTATAGACCTCCTCAGGCTGGTTATAGACCTCCTCAGGCTGGTTATAGACCTCCTCAGGCTGGTTATAGACCTCCTCAGGCTGGTTATAGACCTCCTCAGGCTGGTTATAGACCTATTCAGGCTGGTTATAGACCTCCTCAGGCTGGTTATAGACCTCCTCAGGCTGGTTATAGACCTCCTCAGGCTGGTTATAGACCTCCTCAGGCTGGTTATAGACCTCCTCAGGCTGGTTATAGACCTCCTCAGGCTGGTTATAGACCTCCTCAGGCTGGTTATAGACCTCCTCAGGCTGGTTATAGACCTCCTCAGGCTGGTTATAGACCTCCTCAGGCTGGTTATAGACCTCCTCAGGCTGGTTATAGACCTCCTCAGGCTGGTTATAGACCTCCTCAGGCTGGTTATAGACCTCCTCAGGCTGGTTATAGACCTCCTCAGGCTGGTTATAGACCTCCTCAGGCTGGTTATAGACCTCCTCAGGCTGGTTACAGACCTCCTCGTTTCCTGCTATCCCATTGATTTCAGTAGCCCGTCCCCATATCTAACTGATCAGCTGTTGTCAAACCTGAAAGCGGTAGGACATCAGGCTTTTTAAAGTATACTAGATTTCTGAAACATCGCATACTATTAAAACAGCGTACTATTTAGGATGTAAACAATGGCTATTTGGGACATGGACATTTTTTTTTTTTTTTTTTTTAGCTCTGAACTCAAAAAAGCACACGGAGAACCCAACTGGTTTGGTTGCATCATCAACTCATCACAGAGAACACACCTGGTTTGGTTGCTTCATCAACTCATCACAGAGAACACACCTGGTTTGGTTGCTTCATCAACTCATCACAGAGAACACACCTGGTTTGGTTGCATCATCAACTCATCACAGAGAACACACCTGGTTTGGTTGCATCATCAACTCATCACAGAGAACACACCTGGTTTGGTTGCATCATCAACTCCTCACAGAGAACACACCTGGATTGGTTGCATCATCAACTCATCACAGAGAACACACCTGGTTTGGTTGCATCAACAACTCATCACAGAGAACACACCTGGTTTGGTTGCATCAACAACTCATCACAGAGAACACACCTGGATTGGTTGCATCATCAACTCATCACAGAGAACACACCTTGATTGGTTGCATCATCAACTCATCACAGAGAACACACCTGGTTTGGTTGCTTCATCAACTCATCACAGAGAACACACCTGGATTGGTTGCATCAACAACTCATCACAGAGAACACACCTGGTTTGGTTGCATCATCAACTCATCACAGAGAACACACCTGGATTGGTTGCATCATCAACTCATCACAGAGAACACACCTGGTTTGGTTGTATCAACAACTCATCACAGAGAACACACCTGGATTGGTTGCATCATCAACTCATCACCAAGAACACACCTGGTTTGGTTGCTTCATCAACTCATCACAGAGAACACACCTGGATTGGTTGCATCATCAACTCATCACAGAGAACACACCTGGATTGGTTGAATCAACAAATGACAGAGAACACACCTGGATTGGTTGCATCATCAACTCATCACAGAGAACACACCTGGTTTGGTTGCTTCATCAACTCATCACAGAGAACACACCTGGATTGGTTGCATCATCAACTCATCACAGAGAACACACCTGGTTTGGTTGCATCAACAACTCATCACAGAGAACACACCTGGATTGGTTGCATCATCAACTCATCACAGAGAACACACCTGGTTTGGTTGCATCAACAACTCATCACAGAGAACACACCTGGTTTGGTTGCATCAACAACTCATCACAGAGAACACACCTGGTTTGGTTGCATCAACAACTCATCACAGAGAACACACCTGGTTTGGTTGCTTCATCAACTCATCACAGAGAACACACCTGGATTGGTTGCATCAACAACTCATCACCTGTAAACAACTCCCTATATGCAACAGTTCAACATATGGAGTACTAATAGGCCTCTTCTTCTTCTGTGTTTTTTTGAGGGTGCAGTCGGTGATTGGTGGAGACACAGCCCTGGAGCTGTTAGCATAATGAGCAGCTGTGTGGCCCTACTTCATTACACACACACACACACACACACACACACACACACACACACACACACACACACACACACACACACACACACACACACACAGACACAGACACACACACACAGGCATGCAGACACACTAACAAACACAGGCATGCAGACACACACACACACACACACACACACACACACACACACACACACACACACACACACACACACACACACACACACACACACACACACACACACACACACACACAGGCATGCAGACACACACACACACACAGACACACACACACACACACACACACACACACACACACACACACACACACACACACAAAGGAAATGTATTTGACGACGTCCCACGTCTCAAAGTCCTGAAAACTCGTATATCTGGTTTAAATACATCTTTATCATCTGTTTGTCAAACGTGATCCGTTACACGTCCAGTTTACATAATTTACGTCTTAATGAATCATCAAGCTATTAATAGCTGTTCATTAGGCTTCTGGAATCACGGCACAACCAAAACCCCGGACGCTGAACCCGAAGCTCGCCGAGCAGAACTGGAATTGAGAGGTCTTGGAGACGAGATCAGACATACCAGCGCAGCTCAGATGAGCTTTGCTATCTTTTGCTCGGGGTGAGTCAGCGTAAACTGACTGGGTGCTCTTTGAAACCTGTCTGTCTTCAATAAGGGGTCAGGGTGAGTCAGCGTAAACTGACTGGGTGCTCTTTGAAACCTGTCTGTCTTCAATAAGGGGTCAGGGTGAGTCAGCGTAAACTGACTGGGTGCTCTTTGAAACCTGTCTGTCTTCAATAAGGGGTCAGGGTGAGTCAGCGTAAACTGACTGGGTGCTCTTTGAAACCTGTCTGTTTTCAATAAGGGGTCAGGGTGAGTCAGCGTAAACTGACTGGGTGCTCTTTGAAACCTGTCTGTCTTCAATAAGGGGTCAGGGTGAGTCAGCGTAAACTGACTGGGTGCTCTTTGAAACCTGTCTGTCTTCAATAAGGGGTCAGGGAGTGAAGATAACACCTTTGGTCTACTTGCAGGTGATAGGGTACACACACACACACACACAGAGAGAGACACACACACACACACACCCACACACAGACAAAGACACACGCACAGACACACGCACACACAGACACACACAGACACACACACACACACACGCACACGCACACACAGACACAGACACACACACAGGGGCAGAGGCATGCAAGCAGACAAACAAACACACACACAGAGAGAGAGAGAGAGAGAGAGAGAGAGCCATGCAGACAAACACACACATTCAAAACTGCATTTGACTGTGGTACTTTGGACTCAGTAATTACAGAATAACTGTAATGTAGTTGAACTGCAGTTATAACTGTACTGTAGTGGAACTGCAGTTATAACTGTACTGTAGTTGAACGGCAGTTATAACTGTACTGTAGTTGACCTGCAGTTATAACTGTACTGTAGTGGAACTGCAGTTATAACTGTACTGTAGTTGAACGGCAGTTATAACTGTACTGTAGTTGAACTGCAGTTATAACTGTACTGTAGTTGAACTATAGTTATAACTGTACTGTAGTTGACCTGCAGTTATAACTGTACTGTAGTTGACCTGCAGTTATAACTGTACTGTAGTTGAATTGCAGTTATAACTGTACTGTAGTTGAACTGCAGTTATAACTGTACTGTAGTTGAACTGCATTTATAACTGTACTGTAGTTGACCTGCAGTTATAACTGTACTGTAGTTGAACTGCAGTTATAACTGTACTGTAGTTGAACTGCAGTTATAACTGTACTGTAGTTGAACTGCAGTTATAACTGTACTGTAGTTGAACTGCAGTTATAACTGTACTGTAGTTGAACTGCAGTTATAACTGTACTGTAGTTGAACTGCAGTTATAACTGTACTGTAGTTGAACTGCAGTTATAACTGTACTGTAGTTGAACTGCAGTTATAACTGTACTGTAGTTGAACTGCAGTTATAACTGTACTGTAGTTGAACTGCAGTTATAACTGTACTGTAGTTGAACTGCAGTTATAACTGTACTGTAGTTGAACTGCAGTTATAACTGTACTGTAGTTGAACTGCAGTTATAACTGTACTGTAGTTGAACTGCAGTTATAACTGTACTGTAGTTGAACTGCTGTTATACTGGACAATTAGTGCAGTAACAAAAAACGTGTTCTTTTGGACTCAGTATTTGCAGTATATTGCAATTATACTGCACTCTAACTAACTACAGTTATACTACAGTGTACTATGTTTATACTACAGTGTACTACAGTTATACTACCGTGTACTACAGTTATACTACAGTGTACTACAGTTGTACTGCACTCTAACTACAGTTATACTACAGTGTACTGCAGTTGTACTGCACTCTAACTACAGTTATACTCCTGTGTACTACAGTTGTACTGCACTCTAACTACAGTTATGCTACAGTGTACTGCAGTTGTACTGCACTCTAACTACAGTTATACTACAGTGTACTGCACTCTAACTACAGTTATACTACAGTGTACTGCAGTTGTACTGCACTCTAACTACAGTTATACTACAGTGTACTGCATTTGTACTGCACTCTAACTACAGTTAAACTATAGTGTACTGCCGTTGTACTGCACTCTGTCTACAATATTTTTTCGTAAGGGTAGGTATATACCACACACATTTCTGCCTAACAATAACAATGTTTACCGTTGGTAGTGGAATGTGTCTGTTCAACCTGTCCTCAATTTCGCAACACCACATGTGGCCTCGGTCCAAATGTCCCAGAATTCAACAACGCCTTCTTTTGCAGTGTCAAACGATCTCTGGTCTGTGAAATATACTCCTGATTTACAGAGAGAAGGATTTACAATCCAGACTGGTAGGGAATATATTTACGCACTCATCAAAATTCATCCACGGGGTTTTTCTGTGTGTTTAATCTACAGCCGATGCAGGACGTGTTGCGCGCCAGTAACAGAGGTTCGAGTAACATCAGTAAAACAACGCGTTTTTGTTTAATCCCTAACTCCTCGCGCCATTATTTTGATGAACTTTGCCTTCGTGTTAGGCTACTTATCTGACGCCGTATGTGCGGGTTACATTTGAACGATAAAACCCACTGCTGCGCTGCGATGATAGTGATAAGAGCCGTGCAACTGAACACAGTAACATACGGGAACTTGCAGTAGTTTATCATTGAAGCAGATTTATTGTTATTTATTTTTTAATTGCAATGTTTCTGTTGACGCTGACTGGCAAAACCTGCATAGCGGTGCGGTGCATATCGATAGTGCATTGAATGGATTTTAAAGGACTTAACAATAGACTGCTTTGCTTTTTTTTTAAACTTATATATATTTTTTAGAGGGTAGATCAACTTTAATATTGCAAATAGAAAATGTAATTGTCTACATCACTTCCAATCCCTGGTATATTTATATGGTAAATATATATATATATATATATATATATATATAT
This sequence comes from Oncorhynchus masou masou, assembly GCF_036934945.1. Lineage (NCBI taxonomy): Eukaryota > Metazoa > Chordata > Actinopteri > Salmoniformes > Salmonidae > Oncorhynchus > Oncorhynchus masou. Next base: position 384,159 of record NW_027012513.1, read on the forward strand.
ATATATATATATATATATATATATATATATATATATATATATATATATATGTGTACACACACACATCTTTTTAAAATGTATTATCTTTTATTATTTCCCGCGAACCCTACGACCCCTCCCCTGATTGGAGTAAACTAGCGAACAACAACACTTAGGCTTTTACTATATACATTTACGGGCACAATCTATTGTAAAATAGTTATATTTTGACTTCCTTTATTTCTGATGTCCATCCGGTTTGATTTCTATTTGCCATGTATATTTTTAACTGTGCTGTTTCACAAACGTTCTGTTACGCCCTGGTCTATATGTATTATGTTTATCCTCATTTATTGGCCAGGGTGTGACATGTGACATGGGTTTATTTGTGGAAAGCTGTTACACGTTCTGAACCAAATATACATTTCACAGACACAGTGTGTTTTACATTTGTTATCTTGTTGTTATTAGTCATATCTTTCAGCTCCATTCAACCCCTCCCATCTATCTCTAAACACCATCCAGTCCCATCCTTCAGCTCCATTCAACCCCTCCCATCTATCTCTAAACACCATCCAGTCACATCCTTCAGCTCCATTCAACCCCTCCCACCTATCTCTGAACACCATCCAGTCCCAACCTTCAGCTCCATTCAATCCCTCCCATCTATCTCTGAACACCATCCAGTCCCAACCTTCAGCTCCATTCAACCCCTCCCATCTATCTCTTAACACCATCCAGATTGTAAATTAAAGATTTTTTTTTTGCTAAAGTAATAATTATATTATTGATTGATTGACTATAACTTTTCAGATCACCCAGTAGTGTTATCTGCAGAGTTATCTCCAGGTAAATGTTGACTACAGATCCCCTAACAGCTGTGTTTATAGATGCTAGTCTCTACACCAGTCAGACTACATAACCCATAACAGCTGTGTTTATAGATACTAGCCTCTACACCAGTCAGACTACAGATCCCCTAACAGCTGTGTTTATAGATACTAGCCTCTACACCAGTCAGACTACAGATCCCCTAACAGCTGTGTTTATAGATGCTAGTCTCTACACCAGTCAGACCTCAGATCCCCTAACAGCTGTGTTTATAGATACTAGCCAAGACACCAGCGAGACTACAGATCCCCTAACAGATGTGTTTATAGATGCTAGCCTCTACACCAGTCAGACTACAGATCCCCTAACAGCTGTGTTTATAGATGCTAGCCTCTACACCAGTCAGACTACAGATCCCATAACAGCTGTGTTTATAGATACTAGCCTCTACACCAGTCAGACTACAGATCCCCTAACAGCTGTGTTTATAGTTGCTAGTCTAGACACCAGTCAGACTACAGATCCCATAACACCAGCTGTGTTTATAGATTCTAGTCAAGACACCAGTCAGACTACAGATCCCATAACAGCTGTGTTTATAGATACTAGCCTCTACATCAGTCAGACTACAGATCCCATAACAGCTGTGTTTATAGATACTAGCCTCTACACCAGTCAGACTACAGATCCCATAATACCAGCTGTGTTTATAGATACTAGCCTCTACACCAGTCAGACTACAGATCCCATAACACCAGCTGTGTTTATAGATACTAGCCTCTACATCAGTCAGACTACAGATCCCCTAACAGCTGTGTTTATAGATGCTAGCTAGACACCAGATAGACTACAGATCCCATAACACCAGCTGTGTTTATAGATACTATCCTCTACATCAGTCAGACTACAGATCCCATAACAGCTGTGTTTATAGATGCTAGCTAGACACCAGATAGACTACAGATCCCATAACACCAGCTGTGTTTATAGATACTAGCCTCTACACCAGTCAGACTACAGATCCCATAACACCAGCTGTGTTTATAGATACTAGCCTCTACATCAGTCAGACTACAGATCCCATAACAGCTGTGTTTATAGATACTAGCCTCTACACCAGTCAGACTACAGATCCCATAACAGCTGTGTTTATAGATGCTAGCTAGACACCAGTCAGACTACAGATCCCCTAACAGCTGTGTTTATAGATACTAGCCTCTACACCAGATAGACTACAGATCCCCTAACAGCTGTGTTTATAGATACTAGCCTCTACACCAGATAGACTACAGATCCCCTAACAGCTGTGTTTATAGATACTAGCCTCTACATCAGTCAGACTACAGATCCCATAACAGCTGTGTTTATAGATACTAGCCTCTACACCAGTCAGACTACAGATCCCATAACACCAGCTGTGTTTATAGATACTAGCCTCTACATCAGTCAGACTACAGATCCCCTAACAGCTGTGTTTATAGATACTAGCCTCTACATCAGTCAGACTACAGATCCCCTAACAGCTGTGTTTATAGATGCTAGCTAGACACCAGATAGACTACAGATCCCATAACAGCTGTGTTTATAGATACTAGCCTCTACACCAGTCAGACTACAGATCCCCTAACATCTGTGTTTATAGATACTAGCCTCTACACCAGTCAGACTACAGATCCCATAACAGCTGTGTTTATAGATACTAGCCTCTACATCAGTCAGACTACAGATCCCATAACAGCTGTGTTTATAGATGCTAGCCTCTATACCAGTCAGACTACAGATACCATAACAGCTGTGTTTATAGATACTAGCCTCTACACCAGCCAGACTACAGATACCATAACAGCTGTGTTTATAGATGCTAGCTAGACACCAGTCAGACTACAGATCCCCTAACAGCTGTGTTTATAGATACTAGCCTCTACACCAGCCAGACTACAGATACCATAACAGCTGTTTTTATAGATACTAGCCTCTACACCAGCCAGACTACAGATACCATAACAGCTGTGTTTATAGATACTAGCCTCTACATCAGTCAGACTACAGATCCCATAACAGCTGTGTTTATAGATACTAGCCTCTACATCAGTCAAACTACAGATCCCATAACACCAGCTGTGTTTATAGATACTAGCCTCTACACCAGTCAGACTACAGATCCCATAACACCAGCTGTGTTTATAGATACTAGCCTAGACACCAGTCAGACTACAGATCCCCTAACAGCTGTGTTTATAGATGCTAGCTAGACACCAGTCAGACTACAGATTCCATAACAGCTGTGTTTATAGATACTAGCCTCTACACCAGTCAGACTACAGATCCCATAACACCAGCTGTGTTTATAGATGCTAGTCTAGACACCAGTCAGACTACAGATCCCATAACACCAGCTGTGTTTATAGATACTAGCCTCTACACCAGTCAGACTACAGATCCCATAACAGCTGTGTTTATAGATGCTAGCCTAGACACCAGCCAGACTACAGATCCCATAACAGCTGTGTTTATAGATGCTAGCCTCTACACCAGTCAGACTACAGATCCCCTAACAGCTGTGTTTATAGATGCTAGCTAGACACCAGATAGACTACAGATCCCATAACACCAGCTGTGTTTATAGATACTAGCCTCTACATCAGTCAGACTACAGATCCCCTAACAGCTTTGTTTATAGATGCTAGCTAGACACCAGATAGACTACAGATCCCATAACACCAGCTGTGTTTATAGATACTAGCCTCTACACCAGTCAGACTACAGATCCCATAACACCAGCTGTGTTTATAGATACTAGCCTCTACATCAGTCAGACTACAGATCCCATAACAGCTGTGTTTATAGATACTAGCCTCTACACCAGTCAGACTACAGATCCCCTAACACCAGCTGTGTTTATAGATACTAGCCTCTACACCAGTCAGACTACAGATCCCCTAACAGCTGTGTTTATAGATACTAGCCTCTACATCAGTCAGACTACAGATCCCATAACACCAGCTGTGTTTATAGATACTAGCCTCTACATCAGTCAGACTACAGATCCCATAACACCAGCTGTGTTTATAGATACTAGCCTCTACACCAGTCAGACTACAGATCCCATAACAGCTGTGTTTATAGATGCTAGCCTAGACACCAGCCAGACTACAGATCCCATAACAGCTGTGTTTATAGATGCTAGCCTCTACACCAGTCAGACTACAGATCCCCTAACAGCTGTGTTTATAGATGCTAGCTAGACACCAGATAGACTACAGATCCCATAACACCAGCTGTGTTTATAGATACTAGCCTCTACATCAGTCAGACTACAGATCCCCTAACAGCTTTGTTTATAGATGCTAGCTAGACACCAGATAGACTACAGATCCCATAACACCAGCTGTGTTTATAGATACTAGCCTCTACATCAGTCAGACTACAGATCCCATAACAGCTGTGTTTATAGATGCTAGCTAGACACCAGATAGACTACAGATCCCATAACACCAGCTGTGTTTATAGATACTAGCCTCTACATCAGTCAGACTACAGATCCCCTAACAGCTTTGTTTATAGATGCTAGCTAGACACCAGATAGACTACAGATCCCATAACACCAGCTGTGTTTATAGATACTAGCCTCTACATCAGTCAGACTACAGATCCCATAACAGCTGTGTTTATAGATGCTAGCTAGACACCAGATAGACTACAGATCCCATAACACCAGCTGTGTTTATAGATACTAGCCTCTACACCAGTCAGACTACAGATCCCATAACAGCTGTGTTTATAGATACTAGCCTCTACACCAGTCAGACTACAGATCCCCTAACACCAGCTGTGTTTATAGATACTAGCCTCTACACCAGTCAGACTACAGATCCCCTAACAGCTGTGTTTATAGATACTAGCCTCTACATCAGTCAGACTACAGATCCCATAACAGCTGTGTTTATAGATGCTAGCTAGACACCAGATAGACTACAGATCCCATAACACCAGCTGTGTTTATAGATACTAGCCTCTACACCAGTCAGACTACAGATCCCATAACACCAGCTGTGTTTATAGATACAAGCCTCTACATCAGTCAGTCTACAGATCCCATAACAGCTGTGTTTATAGATACTAGCCTCTACACCAGTCAGACTACAGATCCCCTAACACCAGCTGTGTTTATAGATACTAGCCTCTACATCAGTCAGACTACAGATCCCATAACACCAGCTGTGTTTATAGATACTAGCCTCTACATCAGTCAGACTACAGATCCCATAACACCAGCTGTGTTTATAGATACTAGCCTCTACACCAGTCAGACTACAGATCCCATAACAGCTGTGTTTATAGATGCTAGCCTAGACACCAGCCAGACTACAGATCCCATAACAGCTGTGTTTATAGATGCTAGCCTCTACACCAGTCAGACTACAGATCCCCTAACAGCTGTGTTTATAGATGCTAGCTAGACACCAGATAGACTACAGATCCCATAACACCAGCTGTGTTTATAGATACTAGCCTCTACATCAGTCAGACTACAGATCCCATAACAGCTGTGTTTATAGATGCTAGCTAGACACCAGATAGACTACAGATCCCATAACACCAGCTGTGTTTATAGATACTAGCCTCTACATCAGTCAGACTACAGATCCCCTAACAGCTTTGTTTATAGATGCTAGCTAGACACCAGATAGACTACAGATCCCATAACACCAGCTGTGTTTATAGATACTAGCCTCTACATCAGTCAGACTACAGATCCCATAACAGCTGTGTTTATAGATGCTAGCTAGACACCAGATAGACTACAGATCCCATAACACCAGCTGTGTTTATAGATACTAGCCTCTACACCAGTCAGACTACAGATCCCATAACACCAGCTGTGTTTATAGATACTAGCCTCTACATCAGTCAGACTACAGATCCCATAACAGCTGTGTTTATAGATACTAGCCTCTACACCAGTCAGACTACAGATCCCCTAACACCAGCTGTGTTTATAGATACTAGCCTCTACACCAGTCAGACTACAGATCCCCTAACAGCTGTGTTTATAGATACTAGCCTCTACATCAGTCAGACTACAGATCCCATAACAGCTGTGTTTATAGATGCTAGCTAGACACCAGATAGACTACAGATCCCATAACACCAGCTGTGTTTATAGATACTAGCCTCTACACCAGTCAGACTACAGATCCCATAACACCAGCTGTGTTTATAGATACAAGCCTCTACATCAGTCAGTCTACAGATCCCATAACAGCTGTCTTTATAGATACTAGCCTCTACATCAGTCAGACTACAGATCCCATAACAGCTGTGTTTATAGATGCTAGCTAGACACCAGATAGACTACAGATCCCATAACACCAGCTGTGTTTATAGATACTAGCCTCTACATCAGTCAGACTACAGATCCCCTAACAGCTGTGTTTATAGATGCTAGCTAGACACCAGATAGACTACAGATCCCATAACACCAGCTGTGTTTATAGATACTAGCCTCTACACCAGTCAGACTACAGATCCCATAACAGCTGTGTTTATAGATACTAGCCTCTACATCAGTCAGACTACAGATCCCATAACAGCTGTGTTTATAGATACTAGCCTCTACACCAGTCAGACTACAGATCCCCTAACACCAGCTGTGTTTATAGATACTAGCCTCTACACCAGTCAGACTACAGATCCCCTAACAGCTGTGTTTATAGATACTAGCCTCTACATCAGTCAGACTACAGATCCCATAACAGCTGTGTTTATAGATGCTAGCTAGACACCAGATAGACTACAGATCCCATAACACCAGCTGTGTTTATAGATACTAGCCTCTACACCAGTCAGACTACAGATCCCATAACACCAGCTGTGTTTATAGATACAAGCCTCTACATCAGTCAGACTACAGATCCCATAACAGCTGTGTTTATAGATACTAGCCTCTACACCAGTCAGACTACAGATCCCCTAACAGCTGTGTTTATAGATACTAGCCTCTACATCAGTCAGACTACAGATCCCATAACACCAGCTGTGTTTATAGATACTAGCCTCTACATCAGTCAGACTACAGATCCCATAACAGCTGTGTTTATAGATACTAGCCTCTACACCAGTCAGACTACAGATCCCCTAACATCTGTGTTTATAGATACTAGCCTCTACACCAGTCAGACTACAGATCCCATAACACCAGCTGTGTTTATAGATACTAGCCTCTACATCAGTCAGACTACAGATACCATAACAGCTGTGTTTATAGATACTAGCCTAGACACCAGTCAGACTACAGATCCCCTAACAGCTGTGTTTATAGATACTAGCCTAGACACCAGTCAGACTACAGATCCCATAACAGCTGTGTTTATAGATACTAGCCTCTACACCAGTCAGACTACAGATCCCATAACACCAGCTGTGTTTATAGATGCTAGTCTAGACACCAGTAAGACTACAGATCCCATAACACCAGCTGTGTTTATAGATACTAGCCTCTACACCAGTCAGACTACAGATCCCATAACACCAGCTGTGTTTATAGATACTAGCCTAGACACCAGTCAGACTACAGATCCCCTAACAGCTGTGTTTATAGATACTAGCCTAGACACCAGTCAGACTACAGATCCCATAACACCAGCTGTGTTTATAGATACTAGCCTCTACACCAGTCAGACTACAGATCCCCTAACATCTGTGTTTATAGATACTAGCCTAGACACCAGTCAGACTACAGATCCCCTAACAGCTGTGTTTATAGATACTAGCCTAGACACCAGTCAGACTACAGATCCCATAACAGCTGTGTTTATAGATACTAGCCTCTACACCAGTCAGACTACAGATCCCATAACACCAGCTGTGTTTATAGATGCTAGTCTAGACACCAGTCAGACTACAGATCCCATAACACCAGCTGTGTTTATAGATACTAGCCTCTACACCAGTCAGACTACAGATCACATAACAGCTGTGTTTATAGATGCTAGCCTAGACACCAGCCAGACTACAGATCCCATAACAGCTGTGTTTATAGATGCTAGCCTCTACACCAGTCAGACTACAGATCCCATAACAGCTGTGTTTATAGATGCTAGCCTAGACACCAGCCAGACTACAGATCCCATAACAGCTGTGTTTATAGATGCTAGCTTCTACACCAGTCAGACTACAGATCCCCTAACAGCTGTGTTTATAGATGCTAGCTAGACACCAGATAGACTACAGATCCCATAACACCAGCTGTGTTTATAGATACTAGCCTCTACATCAGTCAGACTACAGATCCCCTAACAGCTTTGTTTATAGATGCTAGCTAGACACCAGATAGACTACAGATCCCATAACACCAGCTGTGTTTATAGATGCTAGCTAGACACCAGATAGACTACAGATCCCATAACACCAGCTGTGTTTATAGATACTAGCCTCTACACCAGTCAGACTACAGATCCCATAACACCAGCTGTGTTTATAGATACTAGCCTCTACATCAGTCAGACTACAGATCCCATAACAGCTGTGTTTATAGACACTAGCCTCTACACCAGTCAGACTACAGATCCCCTAACATCTGTGTTTATAGATACTAGCCTCTACACCAGTCAGACTACAGATCCCATAACACCAGCTGTGTTTATAGATACTAGCCTCTACACCAGTCAGACTACAGATCCCCTAACAGCTCTGTTTATAGATACTAGCCTCTACATCAGTCAGACTACAGATCCCATAACACCAGCTGTGTTTATAGATACTAGCCTCTACATCAGTCAGACTACAGATCCCATAACACCAGCTGTGTTTATAGATACTAGCCTCTACATCAGTCAGACTACAGATCCCATAACAGCTGTGTTTATAGATACTAGCCTCTACACCAGTCAGACTACAGATCCCCTAACATCTGTGTTTATTGATACTAGCCTCTACACCAGTCAGACTACAGATCCCATAACACCAGCTGTGTTTATAGATACTAGCCTCTACATCAGTCAGACTACAGATACCATAACAGCTGTGTTTATAGATACTAGCCTAGACACCAGTCAGACTACAGATCCCCTAACAGCTGTGTTTATAGATACTAGCCTAGACACCAGTCAGACTACAGATCCCATAACAGCTGTGTTTATAGATACTAGCCTCTACACCAGTCAGACTACAGATCCCATAACACCAGCTGTGTTTATAGATGCTAGTCTAGACACCAGTAAGACTACAGATCCCATAACACCAGCTGTGTTTATAGATACTAGCCTCTACACCAGTCAGACTACAGATCCCATAACACCAGCTGTGTTTATAGATACTAGCCTAGACACCAGTCAGACTACAGATCCCCTAACAGCTGTGTTTATAGATACTAGCCTAGACACCAGTCAGACTACAGATCCCATAACACCAGCTGTGTTTATAGATACTAGCCTCTACACCAGTCAGACTACAGATCCCCTAACATCTGTGTTTATAGATACTAGCCTAGACACCAGTCAGACTACAGATCCCCTAACAGCTGTGTTTATAGATACTAGCCTAGACACCAGTCAGACTACAGATCCCATAACAGCTGTGTTTATAGATACTAGCCTCTACACCAGTCAGACTACAGATCCCATAACACCAGCTGTGTTTCTAGATGCTAGTCTAGACACCAGTCAGACTACAGATCCCATAACACCAGCTGTGTTTATAGATACTAGCCTCTACACCAGTCAGACTACAGATCACATAACAGCTGTGTTTATAGATGCTAGCCTAGACACCAGCCAGACTACAGATCCCATAACAGCTGTGTTTATAGATGCTAGCCTCTACACCAGTCAGACTACAGATCCCATAACAGCTGTGTTTATAGATGCTAGCTAGACACCAGATAGACTACAGATCCCATAACACCAGCTGTGTTTATAGATACTAGCCTCTACATCAGTCAGACTACAGATCCCCTAACAGCTGTGTTTATAGATACTAGCCTCTACACCAGTCAGACTACAGATCCCCTAACAGCTGTGTTTATAGATACTAGCCTCTACATCAGTCAGACTACAGATCCCCTAACAGCTGTGTTTATAGATACTAGCCTAGACACCAGTCAGACTACAGATCCCATAACACCAGCTGTGTTTATAGATACTAGCCTCTACACCAGCCAGACTACAGATCCCATAACAGCTGTGTCTATAGATGCTAGCTAGACACCAGATAGACTACAGATCCCATAACAGCTGTGTTTATAGATGCTAGCTAGACACCAGTCAGACTACAGATCCCATAACACCAGCTGTGTTTATAGATACTAGCCTCTACACCAGCCAGACTACAGATCCCATAACAGCTGTGTCTATAGATGCTAGCTAGACACCAGATAGACTACAGATCCCATAACAGCTGTGTTTATAGATGCTAGCTAGACACCAGATAGACTACAGATCCCATAACACCAGCTGTGTTTATAGATACTAGCCTCTACATCAGTCAGACTACAGATCCCCTAACAGCTGTGTTTATAGATACTAGCCTCTACACCATTCAGACTACAGATCCCCTAACAGCTGTGTTTATAGATACTAGCCTCTACATCAGTCAGACTACAGATCCCCTAACAGCTGTGTTTATAGATACTAGCCTAGACACCAGTCAGACTACAGATCCCATAACACCAGCTGTGTTTATAGATACTAGCCTCTACACCAGCCAGACTACAGATCCCATAACAGCTGTGTCTATAGATGCTAGCTAGACACCAGATAGACTACAGATCCCATAACAGCTGTGTTTATAGATGCTAGCTAGACACCAGTCAGACTACAGATCCCATAACACCAGCTGTGTTTATAGATACTAGCCTCTACACCAGTCAGACTACAGATCCCATAACAGCTGTGTTTATAGATACTAGCCTAGACACCAGTCAGACCACAGATACCATAACAGCTGTGTTTATAGATACTAGCCTCTACACCAGCCAGACTACAGATCCCATAACAGCTGTGTCTATAGATGCTAGCTAGACACCAGATAGACTACAGATCCCATAACAGCTGTGTTTATAGATGCTAGCTAGACACCAGTCAGACTACAGATCCCATAACACCAGCTGTGTTTATAGATACTAGCCTCTACACCAGTCAGACTACAGATCCCATAACAGCTGTGTTTATAGATACTAGCCTAGACACCAGTCAGACCACAGATACCATAACAGCTGTGTTTATAGATAATAGCCTCTACACCAGTCAGACTACAGATCCCATAACACCAGCTGTGTTTATAGATACTAGCCTAGACACCAGCCAGACTACAGATCCCCTAACAGCTGTGTTTATAGATGCTAGCCTAGACACCAGATAGACTACAGATCCCATAACACCAGCTGTGTTTATAGATGCTAGCCTAGACACCAGTCAGACTACAGATACTATCATATTCATTGCTGTGTGTCGGTCTGTGAATCAGACGGTGTTGTCTGTCTGGACCCAGCGTGTTGGCGGTTTCATTGGACGTTAATGCAGGTTCAGTATGCATGATGACTCCTGTAAATGTTGGTGCGCACCGTTCAGGCCGTCTTCATGAAGAGCAAAAAGTCCCAATGCTGCTTACAGTGTCTCTCGTCGGTCGTGGCAGAGTGACACCAAGACGAAGGAAACGCCATCCATGATAGACAGCGAGGTGTTCCTGGCCTTCTCTACCTACGCCACTGTCGTCGTCCTTTATTGAAGTTCAATCAAACCTAAACCGTGTGATGGCTAAAGTTTATGTTGTTCTGCTCTGTTTTCCAGCAAGACTCGAACCGAACAGCCATGGCAGAGCTAACTCATATGATAGACAGCGAGGTGTTCCTGGCCTTCTCTACCTACGCCACTATCGTCGTCCTCAAGATGATGCTGATGTCTCCCATGACTGCATACTTCCGCTTCACGAGAAAGGTACAGGAATGTGTTGGTCATCTGCCTCCACAGTGTTATATAGTCTGTAAGTCAACTCTATGGTGTGAACTTGTCTCTGCCTCCACAGTGTTATATAGTCTGTAAGTCAACTCTATGGTGTGAACTTGTCTCTGCCTCCACAGTGTTACATAGCCTGTAAGTGAACTCTATGGTGTGAACTTGTCTCTGCCTCCACAGTGTTAAATAGCCTGTAAGTGAACTCTATGGTGTGAACTTGTCTCTGCCTCCACAGTGTTACATAGTCTGTAAGTGAACTCTATGGTGTGAACTTGTCTCTGCCTCCACAGTGTTTTGCCAACATGGAAGACACAGGGATGGCTAAGACTCCAGAGGACAAGAAGAGGATGCTGAGAGTTGACCCGGATGTGGAACGTGTGAGAAGGTAGGCCTACCCTTATAGAGGCCTACCCTTATAGAGGCCCACCCTTATAGAGCCCTACCCTTATAGAGGCCTACCCTTATAGAGGCCAACCCTTATAGAGGCCTACCCTTATAGAGGCCTACCCTTATAGAGGCCAACCCTTATAGAGGCCCACCCTTATAGAGCCCTACCCTTATAGAGGCCTACCCTTATAGAGGCCCACCCTTATAGAGGCCCACCCTTATAGAGGCCCACCCTTATAGAGGCCCCTAGACTTATAGAGGCCCACCCTTATAGAGGCCCACCCTTATAGAGGCCCACCCTTATAGAGGCCTACCCTTATAGAGGCCCCTACCCTTATAGAGGCCCATCCTTATAGAGGCCAACCCTTATAGAGGCCCCTAGACTTATAGAGGCCTACCCTTATAGAGGCCTACCCTTATAGAGCCCCCTACCCTTATAGAGGCCCACCCTTATAGAGGCCTACCCTTATAGAGCCCCTACCCTTATAGAGGCCCACCCTTATAGAGGCCCCTAGACTTATAGAGGCCCACCCTTATAGAGGCCTACCCTTATAGAGCCCTACCCTTATAGAGCCCCCTACCCTTATAGAGGCATACCCTTATAGAGGCCTACCCTTATAGAGTCCTACCCTTATAGAGGCCTACCCTTATAGAGGCCTACCCTTATAGAGGCCTACCCTTATAGAGGCCCCTACCCTTATAGAGGCCCACCCTTATAGAGGCCCACCCTTATAGAGTCCTACCCTTATAGAGGCCCCTAGACTTATAGAGGCCTACCCTTATAGAGCCCCCTACCCTTATAGAGGCCTACCCTTATAGAGGCCTACCCTTATAGAGGCCCACCCTTATAGAGGCCTACCCTTATAGAGGTCTACCCTTATAGAGCCCCCTACCCTTATAGAGGCCTACCCTTATAGAGGCCTACCCTTATAGAGGCCCACCCTTATAGAGGCCTACCCTTATAGAGCCCCCTACCCTTATAGAGGCCCACCCTTATAGAGGCCCACCCTTATAGAGGCCCCTAGACTTATAGAGGCCCACCCTTATAGAGGCCTACCCTTATAGAGGCCTACCCTTATAGAGGCCCCTAGACTTATAGAGGCCTACCCTTATAGAGGCCTACCCTTATAGAGGCCTACCCTTATAGAGGCCCCTAGACTTATAGAGGCCTACCCTTATAAAGGCCAACCCTTATAAAGGCCTACCCTTATAGAGGCCCCTACCCTTATAGAGGCCTACCCTTATAGAGGCCTACCCTTATAGAGGCCTACCCTTATAGAGGCCCCTAGACTTATAGAGGCCTACCCTTATAGAGGCCAACCCTTATAGAGGCCCCTACCCTTATAGAGGCCCCTAGACTTATAGAGGCCCCTAGACTTATAGAGGCCCCTAGACTTATAGAGGCCCCCAGACTTATAGAGGCCCCTAGACTTATAGAGGCCCCTAGACTTATAGAGGCCCCTAGACTTATAGAGGCCCACCCTTATAGAGGCCCCTAGACTTATAGAGGCCTACCCTTATAGAGGCCCCTAGACTTATAGAGGCCCCTACCCTTATAGAGGCCCACCCTTATAGAGGCCCCTAGACTTATAGAGGCCTACCCTTATAGAGGCCTACCCTTATAGAGCCCCCTACCCTTATAGAGGCCTACCCTTATAGAGGCCTACCCTTATAGAGGCCTACCCTTATAGAGCCCCCTACCCTTATAGAGGCCCACCCTTATAGAGGCCCACCCTTATAGAGGCCCACCCTTATAGAGGCCCCTAGACTTATAGAGGCCTACCCTTATAGAGGCCCACACTTATAGAAGCCCACCCTTATAGAGGCCTAACCTTATAGAGGCCTACCCTTATAGAGGCCTACCCTTATAGAGGCCTACCCTTATAGAGCCCCCTACCCTTATAGAGGCCCACCCTTATAGAGGCCCACCCTTATAGAAGCCCACCCTTATAGAGGCCTACCCTTATAGAGGCCTACCCTTATAGAGGCCTACCCTTATAGAGGCCTACCCTTATAGAGGCCCTACCCTTATAGAGGCCTACCCTTATAGAGGCCCACCCTTATAGAGGCCAACCCTTATAGAGGCCTACCCTTATAGAGGCCCTACCCTTATAGAGGCCCTACCCTTATAGAGGCCCACCCTTATAGAGGCCAACCCTTATAGAGGCCTACCCTTATAGAGGCCCTACCCTTATAGAGGCCCACCCTTATAGAGGCCAACCCTTATAGAGGCCCACCCTTATAGAGGCCTACCCTTATAGAGGCCTACCCTTATAGAGGCCCACCCTTATAGAGCCCCCTACACTTATAGAGGCCAACCCTTATAGAGGCCTACCCTTATAGAGGCCTACCCTTATAGAGCCCCCTACCCTTATAGAGGCCTACCCTTATAGAGGCCCCTAGACTAATAGAGGCCTACCCTTATAGAGGCCAACCCTTATAGAGGCCCCTAGACTAATAGAGGCCTACCCTTATAGAGGCCCCTAGACTTATAGAGGCCTACCCTTATAGAGGCCAACCCTTATAGAGGCCCCTAGACTAATAGAGGCCTACCCTTATAGAGGCCTACCCTTATAGAGGCCCCTAGACTAATAGAGCCCTACCCTTATAGAGGCCTACCCTTATAGAGGCCTACTCTTATAGAGGCCAACCCTTATAGAGGCCCACCCTTATAGAGGCCCACCCTTATAGAGGCCTACCCTTATAGAGGCCCACCCTTATAGAGGCCCACCCTTATAGAGGCCCACCCTTATAGAGGCCTACCCTTATAGAGGCCTACCCTTATAGAGGCCTCTAGACTTATAGAGGCCAACCCTTATAGAGGCCTACCCTTATAGAGGCCCACCCTTATAGAGGCCCACACTTATAGAGGCCTACCCTTATAGAGGCCTACCCTTATAGAGGCCCACCCTTATAGAGGCCTACCCTTATAGAGGCCTACCCTTATACAGGCCTACCCTTATAGAGGCCTACCCTTATAGAGGCCTACCCTTATACAGGCCTACCCTTATAGAGGCCTACCCTTATAGAGGCCCCTAGATTTATAGAGGCCTACCCTTATAGAGGCCTACCCTTATAGAGGCCCACCCTTATAGAGGCCCACCCTTATAGAGGCCCACCCTTATAGAGGCCCACCCTTATAGAGGCCCACCCTTATAGAGGCCCACCCTTATAGAGGCCCACCCTTATAGAGGCCCACCCTTATAGAGGCCTACCCTTATAGAGGCCCACCCTTATAGAGGCCTACCCTTATAGAGGCCTACCCTTATAGAGGCCTACCCTTATAGAGGCCCACCCTTATAGAGGCCCACCCTTATAGAGCCCCTAGACTTATAGAGACCCACCCTTATACAGCCCCCTAGACTAATAGAGGCCTACCCTTATAGAGGCCCACTCTTATAGAGGCCTACCCTTATAGAGGCCTACCCTTATAGAGGCCTACCCTTATAGAGGCCTACCCTTATAGAGGCCCCTAGACTTATAGAGGCCTACCCTTATAGAGGCCTACCCTTATAGAGGCCCACCCTTATACAGCCCCCTAGACTTATAGAGGCCTACCCTTATAGAGGCCCACCCTTGTAGAGGCCCACCCTTATAGAGGCCCACCCTTATAGAGGCCTACCCTTATAGAGGCCCCTAGACTTATAGAGGCCTACCCTTATAGAGGCCAACCCTTATAGAGGCCCCTAGACTAATAGAGGCCTACCCTTATAGAGGCCTACCCTTATAGATGCCCCTAGACTAATAGAGCCCTACCCTTATAGAGGCCTACCCTTATAGAGGCCTACTCTTATAGAGGCCAACCCTTATAGAGGCCCACCCTTATAGAGGCCCACCCTTATAGAGGCCTACCCTTATAGAGGCCCACCCTTATAGAGGCCCACCCTTATAGAGGCCCACCCTTATAGAGGCCTACCCTTATAGAGGCCTACCCTTATAGAGGCCCCTAGACTTATAGAGGCCAACCCTTATAGAGGCCTACCCTTATAGAGGCCCACCCTTATAGAGGCCCACACTTATAGAGGCCTACCCTTATAGAGGCCTACCCTTATAGAGGCCCACCCTTATAGAGGCCTACCCTTATAGAGGCCTACCCTTATACAGGCCTACCCTTATAGAGGCCTACCCTTATAGAGGCCCCTAGATTTATAGAGGCCACCCTTATAGAGGCCTACCCTTATAGAGGCCTACCCTTATAGAGGCCTACCCTTATACAGGCCTACCCTTATAGAGGCCTACCCTTATAGAGGCCCCTAGATTTATAGAGGCCTACCCTTATAGAGGCCTACCCTTATAGAGGCCCACCCTTATAGAGGCCTACCCTTATAGAGGCCCACCCTTATAGAGGCCCACCCTTATAGAGGCCCACCCTTATAGAGGCCCACCCTTATAGAGGCCCACCCTTATAGAGGCCTACCCTTATAGAGGCCTACCCTTATAGAGGCCTACCCTTATAGAGGCCCACCCTTATAGAGGCCTACCCTTATAGAGGCCTACCCTTATAGAGGCCCACCCTTATAGAGGCCCACCCTTATAGAGCCCCCTAGACTTATAGAGACCCACCCTTATACAGCCCCCTAGACTAATAGAGGCCTACCCTTATAGAGGCCCACTCTTATAGAGGCCTACCCTTATAGAGGCCTACCCTTATAGAGGCCTACCCTTATAGAGGCCTACCCTTATAGAGGCCCCTAGACTTATAGAGGCCTACCCTTATAGAGGCCTACCCTTATAGAGGCCCACCCTTATACAGCCCCCTAGACTTATAGAGGCCTACCCTTATAGAGGCCCACCCTTATAGAGGCCCACCCTTATAGAGGCCTACCCTTATAGAGCCCCCTAGACTTATAGAGGCCCACCCTTATACAGCCCCCTAGACTAATAGAGGCCTACTCTTATAGAGGCCCACTCTTATAGAGGCCCACTCTTATAGAGGCCTACCCTTATAGAGGCCTACCCTTATAGAGGCCTACCCTTATAGAGGCCTACCCTTATAGAGGCCCCTAGACTTATAGAGGCCTACCCTTATAGAGGCCTACCCTTATAGAGGCCCCTACCCTTATAGAGGCCCACCCTTATACAGCCCCGTAGACTTATAGAGGCCTACCCTTATAGAGGCCCACCCTTATAGAGACCCACCCTTATAGAGGCCCATCCTTATAGAGGCCTACCCTTATAGAGGCCTACCCTTATAGAGCCCCCTAGACTTATAGAGGCTTATAGAGACCTACCCTTATAGAGGCCCCCCTACCCTTATATAGGCCCACCCTTATAGAGGCCTACCCTTATACAGCCCCCTAGACTTATAGAGGCCTACCCTTATAGAGGCCCACCCTTATACAGCCCCCTAGACTTATAGAGGCCCACCCTTATACAGCCCCCTAGACTAATAGAGGCCTACCCTTATAGAGGCCCACTCTTATAGAGGCCTACCCTTATAGAGGCCTACCCTTATAGAGGCCTACCCTTATAGAGGCCCCTAGACTTATAGAGGCCTACCCTTATAGAGGCCTACCCTTATAGAGGCCCACCCTTATACAGCCCCCTAGACTTATAGAGGCCCACCCTTATAGAGGCCCACCCTTATAGAGGCCCACCCTTATAGAGGCCCACCCTTATAGAGGCCTACCCTTATACATTTACATTTATAGAGCCCCCTAGACTTATAGAGACCCACCCTTATAGAGGCCCCCCTAGACTTATAGAGACCTACCCTTATAGAGGCCCCTAGACTTATAGAGGCCCGCTCTTATAGAGGCCTACCCTTATAGAGGCCCCTACCCTTATAGAGGCCCACCCTTATACAGCCCCCTAGACTTATAGAGGCCTACCCTTATAGAGGCCCACCCTTATAGAGACCCACCCTTATAGAGGCCCATCCTTATAGAGGCCCATCCTTATAGAGGCCTACCCTTATAGAGGCCTACCCTTATAGAGCCCCCTAGACTTATAGAGGCCCACCCTTATAGAGGCCCCCCTAGACTTATAGAGGCCCACCCTTATACAGCCCCCTACCCTTATAGAGGCCCACCCTTATAGAGGCCCCTAGACTTATAGAGGCCCACCCTTATAGAGGCCCACCCTTATACAGCCCACTAGACTTATAGAGGCCTACCCTTATAGAGGCCCACCCTTATAGAGGCCCCTAGACTTATAGAGGCCCACCCTTATAGAGACCCACCCTTAGAGAGGCCCCTAGACTTATAGAGGCCCACCCTTATAGAGGCCCACCCTTATACAGCCCCCTAGACTTATAGAGGCCTACCCTTATAGAGCCCCCTAGACTTATAGAGGCCTACCCTTATAGAGCCCCCTAGACTTATAGAGGCCTACCCTTATAGAGCCCCCTAGACTTATAGAGGCCCACCCCTATAGAGACCCACCCTTATAGAGGCCCCCCTAGACTTATAGAGTCCCCTAGACTTATAGAGCCCCCTAGACTTATAGAGCCCCCTAGACTTATAGAGCCCCCCTAGACTTATAGAGGCCCCCTAGACTTATAGACGCCCCTAGACTTATAGAGGCCCCCTAGACTTATAGACGCCCCTAGACTTATAGACGCCCCCTAGACTTATAGAGCCCCCCCAGACTTATAGACGCCCCTAGAATATAGACGCCCCTAGACTTATAGAGTCCCCCTAGACTTATAGACGCCCCTAGACTTATAGAGCCCCCCTAGACTTATAGACGCCCCTAGACATATAGACGCCCCCTAGACTTATAGAGCCCCCCTAGACTTATAGACGCCCCCTATAATTATAGATGACCCCTAGACTTATAGAGCCCCCCTAGACTTATAGACGCCCCCCTAGACTTATAGACGCCCCCTAGACTTACAGTGGCCCCCTAGACTTATAGAGCCCCCCTAGACTTATAGAGCCCCCCTAGACTTATAGACGCCCCTAGACTTATAGACGACCCCTAGACTTATAGAGGCCGCCCTAGACTTATAGAGGCCCCCCTAGACTTATAGAGGCCCCCCTAGACTTATAGAGGCCCCACTTTTTATTTAACCTTTATTTAACCAGGCGAGTCAGTTAAGAACAAATTATTATTTGTGACGGACTACCAAAAGGCCTCCTGCGTGGACGGGGGCTGGGATTAAAATATATATATATAAATATAGGACAGAACACACATCACGACAAGAGAGACAACACAACACGACATAAAGAGAGACCTAAGACAACAACACAGCATGGCAGCAACACATAACAGCACAGCATGGTAGCAATACAACATGACAGCAATATGGTAGCAACACAACATGACAACAACATGGTAGCAGCACAACATGACAACAACATGGTAGCAATACAACATGACAACATTATGGTAGCAATACAACACGACAGCAATATGGTAGCAGCACAACATGACAACAACATGGTAGCAACACAACATGACAACAATATGATAGCAATACAACATGACAGCAATATGGTAGCAGCACAACATGACAACAACATGGTAGCAACACAACATGACAACAATATGATAGCAATACAACATGACAGCAATATGGTAGCAGCACAACATGACAACAACATGGTAGCAGCACAACATGACAACAACATGGTAGCAACACAACATGACAACAACATGGTAGCAACACAACATGACAACAACATGGTAGCAACACAACATGACAACAACATGGTAGCAGCACAACATGACAACAATATGGTAGCAACACAACATGACAACAACATGGTAGCAACACAACATGACAACAACATGGTAGCAGCACAACATGACAACAACATGGTAGCGGCACAACATGACAACAACATGGTAGCAACACAACATGACAACAACATGGTAGCAACACAAGCATTTCGCTACACTCGCATTAACATCTGCTAACCATGTGTATGTGACAAATAAAATTTGATTTGATTTGATTTGACATGACAACAACATGGTAGCAACACAACATGACAACAACATGGTAGCAACACAACATGACAACAACACGGTAGCAACACAACATGACAACAACATGGTAGCAACACAACATGACAACAACACGGTAGCAACACAACATGACAACAACACGGTAGCAACACAACATGACAACAACATGGTAGCAACACAACATGACAACAACATGGTAGCAACACAACATGACAACAACATGGTAGCGATACAACATGGTAGCAGCATAAAACAAGGTACAAACATCATTGGGCACAAACAACAGCAAGATGGTCAAGAAGGTAGAGACAACAATACATCACAGAAAGCAGCCACAACTGTCAGTGAGAGTGTCCATGATTGAGTCTTTGAATGAAGAGATGGAGATACAACTGTCCAGTATCTCAGATCGGGGAGGAGTGAGGCCTAAGAGGGTTTTTATAAATAAGCATCAATATTTAAATTCATGCTCTTCTAAATGTATAATGTAAGGGTCCTCCCACATCATATGAAGGAGCTGGTCCACCTGGTTTAAGGGGACACAGTGAACATGTGGGTGTTAAATACAGTCTGGGATTTCTTTTTTTTTAAATGTATAAATTGACGGTTCGAATTACGGGAAGCCAAGGTCAATATGTCTTCCATAGATTCAGTTAGATCTATGGAGTCTTTAATGTCTGAGTTAGAGCATGGGGTGGCAGGGTAGCCTAGTGGTTAGAGTGTAGAGGTGGCAGGGTAGCCTAGTGGTTAGAGTGTAGAGGTGGCAGGGTAGCCTAGTGGTTAGAGTGTAGAGGTGGCAGGTAGCCTAGTGGTGAGAGTGGAGGGGTGGCAGGGTAGCCTAGTGGTTAGAGTGTAGAGGTGGCAGGGTAGCCTAGTGGTTAGAGTGTAGAGGTGGCAGGGTAGCCTAGTGGTTAGAGTGTAGAGGCGGCAGGGTAGCCTAGTGGTTAGAGTGTAGAGGTGGCAGGGTAGCCTAGTGGTTAGAGTGTAGAGGTGGCAGGGTAGCCTAGTGGTTAGAGTGTAGAGGTGGCAGGTAGCCTAGTGGTTAGAGCGTTGGACTAGTAACCAGAAGGTTGCAAGTTCAAATCACTGAGCTGACAAGGTACAAATCTGTTCCTAGGCAGTCATTGAAAATAAGAATTTGTGCTTAACTGACTTGCCTAGTTAAATAAAGTTAATATTTAAAAAAAAAGAGCTTTCCAAAAGTTGTTCAAAAGAGATCAGTCCTTTATCAACGAAGCGCAGATCATGTCTTTATAAATCCCATCATTACATAGTTTGGTAGGTACGCAGTAGGCCAGCATAGCTGAACTTAAGTTGTAAATATAGAAGAAGAAAAAAAAAGAGTTTTACCTGGTAATGTGTATTTATCTTTCAAATCCTGGAATGTTCTCCAACCGTTACTGTCTGTGATATCGCCATGGGTACGGATTCCACATGTGGACCATTTGGTGGGAAGGCATCATTGTGAAGTACTGGAGTATGGGCCATTTTGATCCCCAGTTCCATTGTTTTTCAATTTTGTACCAAATAGAGATTGTGAGTAGTTTACATTGTTTAAAGCACATATGTCAGAGTCAAGGCCCGCGGGCCACATCCGGCCCGCGAGAAGGTTTTTTACGGCCCCTGGGATGATCTTGATTTATTATTAGAACCGGCCCGCAGACCGCAGCAAGCCGGCAGCCCGCAGATCTTTTATACGCACCAATACTACATTTCCCACAATGCAACGGTGACGCACCGAGCAGTAGGCTGCTTCATTTCAATATTTATTGGCACAGCAGTCGTCAGCATCACAGTAAAATTAACTTTCAGATACCCATCAAAAATGGCAAAACGGAAGGTGGACACTGAGAACCGGGGTTTCAAACAAGGTGGGAGTCGGAGTATATGTTCACGGAGGTAGCTGGAAAACCTGTGTGTCTTCTGTGTGGAGAAAGTGTGGCGGTACTGAAAGAGTATAATCTGAGACGACATTATGAAACGAAACACGCGGACAAAAACAAGAATATGGACATGGAACAAAGGCTACAAAAGGCAGAGGAATTAAAACGAGGCCTCAAATCTCGACAGGCTCTGTTCAAAAAAGCCAAATCACAAGGCCAGGCTGCTGTCAAGGCCAGTTTTATTTTGGCAGAAGAGATCGCTAAATCAGCCCGGCCATTTACGGAGGGGATTTCATCAAAAACTGCATGATTAAAGTTTGTGACGAAGTTTGCCCAGAAAAAAGGCAACTCTTTTTAAATGTGAGTCTGAGCAGAAACACCATTGCCGAGAGAGTAGACCAGTTTATTTATTTTATTGTATTTCAATCCAATTATATTTTAAAAATATTTCAGTTGAGTGGATGATAGAAAATTGCTATTATTGTTTTTTTCTTTGAAGTAAATTTAGCCCACTTTTGCTAAAATAGAAAATATAGGCTACTGATGGTGCCTTGAATACCGGTTTCTTTCATTTAATGTTCATGTTATGGGGATTTTTATATAAAGGAAATTTGTCTTTTGTGTCTGTTGAAAATTAAAGATTACTGACAGAGCCATAAGAAAATATTGCTTTATTTATCTGATCATATTGGAATATATTTGTTAGGTTTTCAGTAGGTTCAATTAGGTTCACTAGACTATATGCGTCATTTAAAAATTTTTCAATGAACATTCGAACAGTCCGGCCCTCGGCTTGTAGCTAAATTTTTTATTTGGCCCTCCGTCCATTTGACTTTGACACCCCTGGTTTAAAGGATATATCAGTGGAGACCACCTCTTCCTGGACAATAGTAGACACCATATTACATTGTTTAAGGGATATATCAGTGGAGACCACCTCTTCCTGGACAATAGGAGACACCATATTACATTGTTTAAGGGATATATCAGTGGAGACCACCTCTTCCTGGACAATAGTAGACACCATATTACATTGTTTAAAGGATATATCAGTGGAGACCACCTCTTCCTGGACAATAGGAGACACCATATTACATTGTTTAAGGGATATATCAGTGGAGACCACCTCTTCCTGGACAATAGGAGACACCATATTACATTGTTTAATGGATATATCAGTGGAGACCACCTCTTCCTGGACAATAGTAGACACCATATTACATTGTTTAAAGGATATATCAGTGGAGACCACCTCTTCCTGGACTATAGGAGACACCATATTACATTGTTTAAGGGATATATCAGTGGAGACCACCTCTTCCTGGACAATAGGAGACACCATATTACATTGTTTAAGGGATATATCAGTGGAGACCACCTCTTCCTGGACAATAGGAGACACCATATTACATTGTTTAAAGGATATATCAGTGGAGACCACCTCTTCCTGGACAATAGGAGACACCATATTACATTGTTTAAGGGATATATCAGTGGAGACCACCTCTTCCTGGACAATAGGAGACACCATATTACATTGTTTAAAGGATATATCAGTGGAGACCACCTCTTCCTGGACAATAGGAGACACCATATTACATTGTTTAAGGGATATCAGTGGAGACCACCTCTTCCTGGACAATAGGAGACACCATATTAGAACCTCTCTCTCTCTCATTCCACAGATAATCTGAACTCTCTCTCTCATTCCCCAGATGCCACCAGAACGACCTGGAGAACATCATTCCGTTCGTAGTGATTGGTCTGCTGTATACCCTGACGGGGCCCGACCTCTCCACTGCTCTGCTCCACTTCCGGGTGTTTGTTGTTTCCAGGCTCTTCCACACGGTGGCCTACGTCCTCCCCCTGCCCCAACCCAGCAGAGGTCTAGCTTGGATGGTTGGCATGGGCGCTACCTTCTCCATGGCATACAGAGTGCTAAGCACCACGCATCTCTGAAGAGGCGATCAATCAATTAATAATTAATCAGATTGATTGATTCAAAGTTTTCAGATGGCCTAAAATAGTCCTCGGGACACTCTACCTCTGAGGAGACACTCATACATTTATCAGACCTGGGTCCAATAGGCTACATCATGTTAAATACATTTTACAGTGCTTGATTGTACTTGGAGTTTGCACTTCTGGGACTATTCTATTGGTTATGTTGTATCAGACAGACTAACTATACATTCTCTGCACGTTTTGTTTTTAAATCAGCACTGAATTTGAGCAATTTTTTTTTATAATATCAGAAAAAAATAATTGAACTAAACGTCAATCTATTTCACGGAAGGTCAGTGCTCGAGCGCAGTAGACATACATTCGGAAACTCCATTTAACATTTAAGTGCGCTAGAGCGCTGACCTTAGGCGATACGGATTCAATGGAGCGCTAAACTAAAATCAAGTGTCGTTCAGTATCCGACACCGCATGTATCTGCCTATTTTTACCCACATCAAATCACCAGTTTATTGGTCGCGTACACAGATTTGCAGATGTTATCGCATGTGCTGTAAAATGATAGTGTTTCTAGGTCCAATTAGTGCAGTCATACCGAGCAATGCACTAAAATAAATAAAACATACACACATGACCCGGTCTGTCTGGTTGTCTGACTGACTGCAAACACCTATTTTATATCTTAGACCTTTTTTTGCATCTGATGTGATAATCTAATTTTTATAAATGATTAAATTCAGGTTTTGGGAATTAAAGTTGAATTAAAAATGTGTGTGTGTGGGGGGGGTTATTGTTTGATTTTAATTGAAATAGGGCCTATGAAGTAGGCTACAAATACCAAAGATATTTTGCTAATTGGCTAATGAATATGACCTTACACTTGATCTAATTCTGTATTTTTTTTAAATTCTGTATATTTTTTTAGATCTGCATATCATCTGATATGTTTACTAGGCCACATATATGTAATGCTACTGATTGGTTTGTTTTGTTCGTTCCATTTTCTAAGCCAATCAGAGATTGTCCCTTTTTTAACGCTTTCCACCTGTAAATAAACGAACGATCTCTAGAATGACATGTCTCGTGGTGTTTGTTTGTAGAACGAATATACATAGATACATACATGTTGTAGATGAAAATGTGTTCATGGGACAATGAAATGAGAGCATAAAAAAGCCATCGGAGGAAGTGGACGCATTTATTGGTAGATCCGCAGACCTGGCGGAAGTCCAAATATTCGCCCCCCTTTTTTTTCTCCTGAAACTGCCTGAACAAACCGCCCACATCCGCGCAGTCTATCAGGCTGGTACTTTTCCCTGGCTCCGAGTCAAAACCAAAGACGAAGTTTCTTGAAAAGGTATGAAACTATTCACTCTGCTCAAAATAAACTATGCGAACGCCGTCAGCGGATATTATTGTAGCGTGTGTGTAGATCAATTCAAATGTAACCGGTACAATAGTTACATTTGTATCGTTATTTGATTTTTAAAAAAGGAGGCTATTTTGCGTAATGTGTGTAGACT
This sequence comes from Oncorhynchus masou masou, assembly GCF_036934945.1. Taxonomy (NCBI): domain Eukaryota; kingdom Metazoa; phylum Chordata; class Actinopteri; order Salmoniformes; family Salmonidae; genus Oncorhynchus; species Oncorhynchus masou. The sequence continues at coordinate 409,593 of NW_027012513.1, forward strand.
ATGTAAATGCTCAAACGCTGTGGCTGCACGTACCCAGCGCTGCACAGGTTATAGCGTGTGTATGGGAGACATTGTGTCACAATACAATGCATGCATTTAATTCATCATAGTATGCACGAGGAAAGTACAACCGTTCTTTTGGGGGTAAATTGTATCTGTGTGTAAACTACCCTAGAAACAGTAAACACGTCACATACATTACAACGACTAAAAACAAAGTGTTGGGTTTTGCCATTGAACACTGCTCTCCAAGATTATGCAATAGCACCCAATTAAAAATAACACAAATAAGAGTTGTCGTAAATCAATACATATCTACATGCATTAGGTTTATTAATGTGTTATTACAATTAGATCAATTATCAATTACATATTTTATTTTTTTAAATGTAATGCTTTTTAGTTTTTTTTAAAAGTTGAAATGTAAAACCCCCTTTTCAAATCCACTTGAAGTTCAATCAAACCTAAACTGTGTGATCGCTAAGTTTATGTTGTTCTGCTCTGTTTTCCAGCGAGACTCGAACCGAACAGCCATGGCAGAGCTAACTCATATGATAGACAGCGAGGTGTTCCTGGCCTTCTCTACCTACGCCACTATCATCGTCCTCAAGATGATGCTGATGTCTCCCATGACTGCATACTTCCGCTTCACGAGAAAGGTACACAAACCTAGAGATTGGAACATGCAATACACAGAAAACAACCTTAAACTTGTTTTTCTTTAATTGTACTGCAGTGGGCTAAATCAGGGTCACACAGAGTGATTATTGGTCGTCTTAAACAAATCTACTTTGCAACAAAAGTATACACCTCACACACATGGTTTAATTTTTTAAAATGTTTATTTAACCTTTATTTAACCAGGTAGGCTAGTTGAGAACACCTTTATTTAACCAGGTAGGCTAGTTGAGAGCACCTTTATTTAACCAGGTAGGCTAGTTGAGAACAACTTTATTTAACCAGGTAGGCTAGTTGAGAACACCTTTATTTAACCAGGTAGACTAGTTGAGAACACCTTTATTTAACCAGGTAGACTAGTTGAGAACACCTTTATTTAACCAGGTAGACTAGTTGAGAACACCTTTATTTAACCAGGTAGACTAGTTGAGAACACCTTTATTTAACCAGGTAGACTAGTTGAGAACACCTTTATTTAACCAGGTAGGCTAGTTGAGAACACCTTTATTTAACCAGGTAGGCTAGTTGAGAACACCTTTATTTAACCAGGTAGGCTAGTTGAGAACACCTTTATTTAACCAGGTAGACTAGTTGAGAACACCTTTATTTAACCAGGTAGACTAGTTGAGAACACCTTTATTTAACCAGGTAGACTAGTTGAGAACACCTTTATTTAACCAGGTAGACTAGTTGAGAACACCTTTATTTAACCAGGTAGACTAGTTGAGAACACCTTTATTTAACCAGGTAGGCTAGTTGAGAACACCTTTATTTAACCAGGTAGACTAGTTGAGAACACCTTTATTTAACCAGGTAGACTAGTTGAGAACACCTTTATTTAACCAGGTAGACTAGTTGAGAACACCTTTATTTAACCAGGTAGACTAGTTGAGAACACCTTTATTTAACCAGGTAGACTAGTTGAGAACACCTTTATTTAACCAGGTAGGCTAGTTGAGAACACCTTTATTTAACCAGGTAGGCTAGTTGAGAACACCTTTATTTAACCAGGTAGGCTAGTTGAGAACACCTTTATTTAACCAGGTAGACTAGTTGAGAACACCTTTATTTAACCAGGTAGACTAGTTGAGAACACCTTTATTTAACCAGGTAGACTAGTTGAGAACACCTTTATTTAACCAGGTAGACTAGTTGAGAACACCTTTATTTAACCAGGTAGGCTAGTTGAGAACACCTTTATTTAACCAGGTAGACTAGTTGAGAACACCTTTATTTAACCAGGTAGACTAGTTGAGAACACCTTTATTTAACCAGGTAGACTAGTTGAGAACACCTTTATTTAACCAGGTAGACTAGTTGAGAACACCTTTATTTAACCAGGTAGACTAGTTGAGAACACCTTTATTTAACCAGGTAGACTAGTTGATAACACCTTTATTTAACCAGTTAGGCTAGTTGAGAACACCTTTATTTAACCAGGTAGACTAGTTGAGAACACCTTTATTTAACCAGGTAGACTAGTTGAGAACACCTTTATTTAACCAGGTAGACTAGTTGAGAACACCTTTATTTAACCAGGTAGACTAGTTGAGAACACCTTTATTTAACCAGGTAGGCTAGTTGAGAACACCTTTATTTAACCAGGTAGGCTAGTTGAGAACACCTTTATTTAACCAGGTAGGCTAGTTGAGAACACCTTTATTTAACCAGGTAGGCTAGTTGAGAACACCTTTATTTAACCAGGTAGACTAGTTGAGAACACCTTTATTTAACCAGGTAGACTAGTTGAGAACACCTTTATTTAACCAGGTAGACTAGTTGAGAACACCTTTATTTAACCAGGTAGACTAGTTGAGAACACCTTTATTTAACCAGGTAGGCTAGTTGAGAACACCTTTATTTAACCAGGTAGGCTAGTTGAGAACACCTTTATTTAACCAGGTAGACTAGTTGAGAACACCGTTATTTAACCAGGTAGACTAGTTGAGAACACCTTTATTTAACCAGGTAGACTAGTTGAGAACACCTTTATTTAACCAGGTAGACTAGTTGAGAACACCTTTATTTAACCAGGTAGACTAGTTGAGAACACCTTTATTTAACCAGGTAGACTAGTTGAGAACACCTTTATTTAACCAGGTAGACTAGTTGAGAACACCTTTATTTAACCAGGTAGACTAGTTGAGAACACCTTTATTTAACCAGGTAGGCTAGTTGAGAACACCTTTATTTAACCAGGTAGACTAGTTGAGAATACCTTTATTTAACCAGGTAGACTAGTTGAGAATACCTTTATTTAACCAGGTAGACTAGTTGAGAACACCTTTATTTAACCAGGTAGACTAGTTGAGAACACCTTTATTTAACCAGGTAGGCTAGTTGAGAACACCTTTATTTAACCAGGTAGACTAGTTGAGAACACCTTTATTTAACCAGGTAGACTAGTTGAGAACACCGTTATTTAACCAGGTAGACTAGTTGAGAACACCTTTATTTAACCAGGTAGACTAGTTGAGAACACCTTTATTTAACCAGGTAGACTAGTTGAGAACACCTTTATTTAACCAGGTAGACTAGTTGAGAACACCTTTATTTAACCAGGTAGACTAGTTGAGAACACCTTTATTTAACCAGGTAGACTAGTTGAGAACACCTTTATTTAACCAGGTAGGCTAGTTGAGAACACCTTTATTTAACCAGGTAGACTAGTTGAGAACACCTTTATTTAACCAGGTAGACTAGTTGAGAACACCTTTATTTAACCAGGTAGACTAGTTGAGAACACCTTTATTTAACCAGGTAGACTAGTTGAGAACACCTTTATTTAACCAGGTAGACTAGTTGAGAACACCTTTATTTAACCAGGTAGACTAGTTGATAACACCTTTATTTAACCAGTTAGGCTAGTTGAGAACACCTTTATTTAACCAGGTAGACTAGTTGAGAACACCTTTATTTAACCAGGTAGACTAGTTGAGAACACCTTTATTTAACCAGGTAGACTAGTTGAGAACACCTTTATTTAACCAGGTAGACTAGTTGAGAACACCTTTATTTAACCAGGTAGACTAGTTGAGAACACCTTTATTTAACCAGGTAGGCTAGTTGAGAACACCTTTATTTAACCAGGTAGGCTAGTTGAGAACACCTTTATTTAACCAGGTAGGCTAGTTGAGAACACCTTTATTTAACCAGGTAGACTAGTTGAGAACACCTTTATTTAACCAGGTAGACTAGTTGAGAACACCTTTATTTAACCAGGTAGACTAGTTGAGAACACCTTTATTTAACCAGGTAGACTAGTTGAGAACACCTTTATTTAACCAGGTAGGCTAGTTGAGAACACCTTTATTTAACCAGGTAGGCTAGTTGAGAACACCTTTATTTAACCAGGTAGACTAGTTGAGAACACCGTTATTTAACCAGGTAGACTAGTTGAGAACACCTTTATTTAACCAGGTAGACTAGTTGAGAACACCTTTATTTAACCAGGTAGACTAGTTGAGAACACCTTTATTTAACCAGGTAGACTAGTTGAGAACACCTTTATTTAACCAGGTAGACTAGTTGAGAACACCTTTATTTAACCAGGTAGACTAGTTGAGAACACCTTTATTTAACCAGGTAGACTAGTTGAGAACACCTTTATTTAACCAGGTAGGCTAGTTGAGAACACCTTTATTTAACCAGGTAGACTAGTTGAGAATACCTTTATTTAACCAGGTAGACTAGTTGAGAATACCTTTATTTAACCAGGTAGACTAGTTGAGAACACCTTTATTTAACCAGGTAGACTAGTTGAGAACACCTTTATTTAACCAGGTAGGCTAGTTGAGAACACCTTTATTTAACCAGGTAGACTAGTTGAGAACACCTTTATTTAACCAGGTAGACTAGTTGAGAACACCGTTATTTAACCAGGTAGACTAGTTGAGAACACCTTTATTTAACCAGGTAGACTAGTTGAGAACACCTTTATTTAACCAGGTAGACTAGTTGAGAACACCTTTATTTAACCAGGTAGACTAGTTGAGAACACCTTTATTTAACCAGGTAGACTAGTTGAGAACACCTTTATTTAACCAGGTAGACTAGTTGAGAACACCTTTATTTAACCAGGTAGACTAGTTGAGAACACCTTTATTTAACCAGGTAGGCTAGTTGAGAACACCTTTATTTAACCAGGTAGACTAGTTGAGAATACCTTTATTTAACCAGGTAGACTAGTTGAGAACACCTTTATTTAACCAGGTAGACTAGTTGAGAACACCTTTATTTAACCAGGTAGACTAGTTGAGAACACCTTTATTTAACCAGGTAGACTAGTTGAGAACACCTTTATTTAACCAGGTAGACTAGTTGAGAACACCTTTATTTAACCAGGTAGACTAGTTGAGAACACCTTTATTTAACCAGGTAGACTAGTTGAGAACATCTTTATTTAACCAGGTAGACTAGTTGAGAACACCTTTATTTAACCAGGTAGACTAGTTGAGAACACCTTTATTTAACCAGGTAGACTAGTTGAGAACACCTTTATTTAACCAGGTAGACTAGTTGAGAACACCTTTATTTAACCAGGTAGACTAGTTGAGAACACCTTTATTTAACCAGGTAGACTAGTTGAGAACACCTTTATTTAACCAGGTAGACTAGTTGAGAACACCTTTATTTAACCAGGTAGGCTAGTTGAGAACACCTTTATTTAACCAGGTAGACTAGTTGAGAACACCTTTATTTAACCAGGTAGACTAGTTGAGAACACCTTTATTTAACCAGGTAGACTAGTTGAGAACACCTTTATTTAACCAGGTAGACTAGTTGAGAACACCTTTATTTAACCAGGTAGACTAGTTGAGAACACCTTTATTTAACCAGGTAGACTAGTTGAGAACACCTTTATTTAACCAGGTAGGATAGTTGAGAACACCTTTATTTAACCAGGTAGACTAGTTGAGAACACCTTTATTTAACCAGGTAGACTAGTTGAGAACACCTTTATTTAACCAGGTAGACTAGTTGAGAACACCTTTATTTAACCAGGTAGACTAGTTGAGAACACCTTTATTTAACCAGGTAGACTAGTTGAGAACACCTTTATTTAACCAGGTAGACTAGTTGAGAACACCTTTATTTAACCAGGTAGGCTAGTTGAGAACACCTTTATTTAACCAGGTAGGCTAGTTGAGAACACCTTTATTTAACCAGGTAGACTAGTTGAGAACACCTTTATTTAACCAGGTAGACTAGTTGAGAACACCTTTATGTAACCAGGTAGACTAGTTGAGAACACCTTTATTTAACCAGGTAGACTAGTTGAGAACACCTTTATTTAACCAGGTAGACTAGTTGAGAACACCTTTATTTAACCAGGTAGACTAGTTGAGAACACCTTTATTTAACCAGGTAGACTAGTTGAGAACACCTTTATTTAACCAGGTAGACTAGTTGAGAACACCTTTATTTAACCAGGTAGACTAGTTGAGAACACCTTTATTTAACCAGGTAGGCTAGTTGAGAACACCTTTATTTAACCAGGTAGACTAGTTGAGAACACCTTTATTTAACCAGGTAGACTAGTTGAGAACACCTTTATTTAACCAGGTAGACTAGTTGAGAACACCTTTATTTAACCAGGTAGACTAGTTGAGAACACCTTTATTTAACCAGGTAGACTAGTTGAGAACACCTTTATTTAACCAGGTAGACTAGTTGAGAACACCTTTATTTAACCAGGTAGGCTAGTTGAGAACACCTTTATTTAACCAGGTAGACTAGTTGAGAACACCTTTATTTAACCAGGTAGACTAGTTGAGAACACCTTTATTTAACCAGGTAGACTAGTTGAGAACACCTTTATTTAACCAGGTAGACTAGTTGAGAACACCTTTATTTAACCAGGTAGACTAGTTGAGAACACCTTTATTTAACCAGGTAGGCTAGTTGAGAACACCTTTATTTAACCAGGTAGGCTAGTTGAGAACACCTTTATTTAACCAGGTAGACTAGTTGAGAACACCTTTATTTAACCAGGTAGACTAGTTGAGAACACCTTTATTTAACCAGGTAGACTAGTTGAGAACACCTTTATTTAACCAGGTAGACTAGTTGAGAACACCTTTATTTAACCAGGTAGACTAGTTGAGAACACCTTTATTTAACCAGGTAGACTAGTTGAGAACACTTTTATTTAACCAGGTAGACTAGTTGAGAACACCTTTATTTAACCAGGTAGACTAGTTGAGAACACCTTTATTTAACCAGGTAGACTAGTTGAGAACACCTTTATTTAACCAGGTAGACTAGTTGAGAACACCTTTATTTAACCAGGTAGACTAGTTGAGAACACCTTTATTTAACCAGGTAGACTAGTTGAGAACACCTTTATTTAACCAGGTAGACTAGTTGAGAACACCTTTATTTAACCAGGTAGACTAGTTGAGAACACCTTTATTTAACCAGGTAGACTAGTTGAGAACACCTTTATTTAACCAGGTAGACTAGTTGAGAACACCTTTATTTAACCAGGTAGACTAGTTGAGAACACCTTTATTTAACCAGGTAGACTAGTTGAGAACACCTTTATTTAACCAGGTAGACTAGTTGAGAACACCTTTATTTAACCAGGTAGACTAGTTGAGAACACCTTTATTTAACCAGGTAGACTAGTTGAGAACACCTTTATTTAACCAAGTAGACTAGTTGAGAACACCTTTATTTAACCAGGTAGACTAGTTGAGAACACCTTTATTTAACCAGGTAGGCTAGTTGAGAACACCTTTATTTAACCAGTTAGACTAGTTGAGAACACCTTTATTTAACCAGGTAGACTAGTTGAGAACACCTTTATTTAACCAGGTAGACTAGTTGAGAACACCTTTATTTAACCAGGTAGACTAGTTGAGAACACCTTTATTTAACCAGGTAGACTAGTTGAGAACACCTTTATTTAACCAGGTAGACTAGTTGAGAACACCTTTATTTAACCAGGTAGACTAGTTGAGAACACCTTTATTTAACCAGGTAGACTAGTTGAGAACACATTTATTTAACCAGGTAGACTAGTTGAGAACACCTTTATTTAACCAGGTAGACTAGTTGAGAACATTTACAATTGCGACCTGGCCAAGATAAAGCAAAGCAGTTCAACACATACAACAACACAGAGTTACACATGGAATGAACAAAACATAGTCAATAATACAGTAGAACAAAAGAAAACAAAAAGTCTGCATACAGTGAGTGCAAATGAGGTGAGATAAGGGAGGTAAGGCAATAAATAGGCCATGGTGGCAAAGTAATTACAATATAGCAATTAAACACTGGAATGGTAGATGTGCAGAAGATGAATGTGCAAGTAGAGATACTGGGGTGCAAAGGAGCAAGATAAATACAGTATGGGGATGAGGTAGATAGATGGGCTGTTTACAGATGGGCTGTGTACAGGTGCAGTGATCTGTGAGCTGCTCTGACAGCTGGTGCTTAAAGCTAGTGAGGGAGATGTGAGTCTCCAGCTTCAGAGATTTTTGCAGTTCGTTCCAGTCATTGGCAGCAGAGAACTGGAAGGAAAGACGACCAAAGGGCTTTGGGGGTGACCAGAGAGATATACCTGCTGGAGCGCGTGCTACGAGTGGTTGCTGCTATGGTGACCAGTGAGCTGAGATAAGTTGTGGATTTACCTAGCAGAGACTTGTAGATAACCTGTAGCCAGTGGGTTTGGCGATGAGTATGAAGCGAGGGCCAACCAATGAGAGCATACAGGTCGCAGTGGTGGGTAGTATATGGGGCTTTGGTGACAAAACGGATGGCACTGTGATAGACTGCATCCAATTTATTGAGTAGGGTTTTGGAAGCTATTTTGTAAATGACATCGCTGAAGTTGAGGATCGGTAGGATAGACAGTTTTACGAGGGTATGTTTGGCAGTATGAGTGAAGGAGGCTTTGTTGCGAAATAGGAAGCTGATTCTAGATGTAATTTTGGATTGGAGATGTTTAATGTGAGTCTGGAAGGAGAGTTTACAGTCTAACCAGACACCTAAGTATTTGCAGTTGTCCACATATTCTAAGTCAGATCCGTCCAGAGTAGTGATGTTGGACAGGCGGGCAGGTGCAGGCAGCGACCGGTTGAAGAGCACGCATTTAGTTTTACTTGCATTTAAAAGCAGTTGGAAGCCACGGAAGGAGAGTTGTATGGCATTGAAGATCATTTGAAGGTTAGTTAATACAGTGTCCAAAGAAGGGCCTGAGGTATACAGAATGGTGTCATCTGCGTAGAGGTGGATCAGAGACTCACCAGCAGCAAGAGCGACCTCATTGATGTATACAGAGAAGAGAGTCGGCCCGAGAATTGAACCCTGTGGCACACCCATAGAGACTGCCAGAGGTCCGGACAACAGGCCCTCCGATTTGACACACTGAACTCTATCAGAGAAGTAGTTGGCGAACCAGGCGAGGCAATCATTTGAGGAACAAGGCTGTTGAGTCTGCCAATAAGAATGTGGTGATTGAAAGAGTCGAAGGCCAGGTGGATGAAGATGGCTGCACAGTAATGTCTCTTATCGATGGAGGTTATGATGTCATTTAGGACCCTGAGCGTGGCTGAGGTGCACCCATGACCAGCTCTGAAACCAGATTGCATAGCGGGGAAGGTACGGTGGGATTCGAAATGGTCACATCAGGCTGCATCACATCAGGCCCCATCACATCAGGCCCCATCACATCAGGCCCCATCACATCAGGCCCCATCACATCAGGCCCCATCACATCCGGCCCCATCACATCAGGCCCCATCACATCAAGCCCCATCACATCAGGCCCCATCACATCAGGCCCCATCACATCAGGCCCCATCACATCAGGCCCCATCACATCCGGCCCCATCACATCAGGCCCCATCACATCAGGCCCCATCACATCAGGCCCCATCACATCAGGCCCCATCACATCAGGCCCCATCACATCCGGCCCCATCACATCAGGCCCCATCACATCAGTCTGCATCACATCAGGCCTCATCACATCAGGCTGCATTACATCAGGCCCCATCACATCCGGCCCCATCACATCAGGCCCCATCACATCAGGCCCCATCACATCCTGCCCCATCACATCAGGCCCCATCACATCAGGCTGCATCACATCAGGCCCCATCACATCAGGCCCCATCACATCAGGCCCCATCACATCAGGCCCCATCACATCAGGCCCCATCACATCAGGCCCCATCACATCAGGCCCCATCACATCAGGCCCTGATCACATCAGGCCCCATCACATCAGGCCCCATCACATCAGGCCCCATCACATCAGGCCCCATCACATCAGGCCCCATCACATCAGGCCCCATCACATCAGGCCCCATCACATCAGGCCCCATCACATCAGGCCCCATCACATCAGGCCCCATCACATCAGGCCCTGATCACATCAGGCCCCATCACATCAGGCCCCATCACATCAGGCCCCATCACATCAGGCCCTGATCACATCAGGCCCCATCACATCAGGCCCTGATCACATCAGGCCCCATCACATCAGGCCCCATCACATCAGGCCCCATCACATCAGGCCCTGATCAGGAGCCCCATATGGAGCGGCGTACACTCGTCCCCAGCGCCGTCCGGGTTTGACCTATCACGTCCTGACCTTACTTCCTATTTTATGTCTCTGTTTTAGTCTGGTCAGGGCGTGAGTTGGGGTGGGCATTCTACGTGTTGTAGTCTAGGTTTTGTTTTTCTATGTGTTTGGCCTGGTATGGTTCCCAATCAGAGGCAGCTGTCAATCGTTGTCTCTGATTGAGAATCGTACATAGGCAGCCTGTTTTCCCACTGTTAGTTGTGGGTGGTTGTTTTTTTGTCTTTGTGCGTCTGCACCAGACAGAACTGTTTCGTTTGTTTCCGCTTTGTTGTTTTTTGTTGTTCTAGTGTTCAGTTTCTTTATTCAATCTACCATGAACACGTGCCACTCTGCAACTTGGTCCTCTTCACCTTCTTCCACCTTCTTATAACCGTTACATGATCGTCATTGTAAATACGAATTTGTTCTTAAATTACTTGCCTAGTTAAATAAAGGTTAAATAAAAAAGAATAGATCCAGGCTGTATCACAACCGGCCATGATTTGGAGTCCCATAGGGCGGCGCTCAATTGGCCTAGTGTCGTCCTGGTTTGGCCCGGTGTAGGCCGTCATTGTAAATACGAATTTGTTCTTAACTGACTTGCCTAGTTAAATACAGGATACATAAATGAATAAAAAAATAAAATAATGAATGAACCGTGACCCTCCCTGGCTTAACAGAGCTGAGGTGGAAATTGAACAAGAGAAAACATGTCCCTCCTTGCTTCCACCTCCCTCCAGGCATTTGCTAACCAGGAGGACACCAGTCTGGCCTCCTCGACAGAGGACAAGAAGAAGCTGGTCAGGGTGGATCCTGATGTGGAGAGAGTACGAAGGTATCCCCGTAGAAATATAATTGAAGCATATCTCTCTGGTTCACACTGACGTACAGCTGTTGTAACCATGACTGGAAAGAGATGGGTAGAAATCCTGCTTTTAATGGAATTCATTTAGACGTTTTAGTTTTCCAAATATTTTGATATACTGATCTGAACTCTGTCTCTCTCATTTCCCAGATGATCTGAACTCTCTCTCTCTCTCATTCCCCAGATAATCTGAACTCTCTCTCTCTCTCTCTCTCTCTCTCCCTCTCTCTCTCATTCCCCAGATAATCCGAACTCTCTCTCTCATTCCCCAGATGCCACCAGAACGACCTGGAGAACATCATCCCGTTCGTAGTGATTGGTCTGCTGTATGCCCTGACGGGGCCCGACCTCTCCACTGCTCTGCTTCACTTCCGGGTGTTTGTTGTTTCCAGGCTCTTCCACACGGTGGCCTACGTCCTCCCTCTGCCCCAACCCAGCAGAGCTGTGACCTTCCTCATCGGACTGGTCACCACCAGCTCTATGGCCTCTAGGGTTCTGATTACTGCGCTTTATCTGTAGAGGCCTGAGGGACACACACACACACACACACACACACACACACACACACACACACACACACACACACACACACACACACACACACACACACACACACACACACACACACACACACACACACACACACACACACACACACACACACCACTACAAGGGCCTTGTCTTTGAGGGTCTCCATTGAATGTGCTTGAGGATACATTTACGTTTATCAAAGTTGTTCCTTCCGTGTCTGATTGGATTATAACATGCTGTTACTGCAGTACATATCAGAATGTTACTGACAGTACATATCAGAATGTTACTGACAGTACATATCAGAATGTTACTGCAGTACATATCAGAATGTTACTGGCATTACATATCAGAATGTTACTGACAGTACATATCAGAATGTTACTGACAGTACATATCAGAATGTTACTGCAGTACATATCAGAATGTTACTGCAGTACATATCAGAATGTTACTGCAGTACATATCAGAATGTTACTGACAGTACATATCAGAATGTTACCGCAGTACATATCAGAATGTTACCGCAGTACATATCAGAATGTTACTGCAGTACATATCAGAATGTTACTGCAGTACATATCACAATGTTACCGCAGTACATATCACAATGTTACCGCAGTACATATCACAATGTTACTGCAGTACATATCAGAATGTTACTGCAGTACATATCAGAATGTTACTGACAGTACATATCAGAATGTTACTGCAGTACATATCAGAATGTTACTGACAGTACATATCAGAATGTTACTGCAGTACATATCAGAATGTTACAGCAGTACATATAAGAATGTTACTGCAGTACATATCAGAATGTTACTGCAGTACATATCAGAATGTTACTGCAGTACATATCAGAATGTTACTGACAGTACATATCAGAATGTTACCGCAGTACATATCAGAATGTTACCGCAGTACATATCACAATGTTACCGCAGTACATATCAGAATGTCCCTTCCGTGTCTGATAGGATTATAACATGCTGTTACTGCAGTACATATCACAATGTTACTGCAGTACATATCAGAATGTTACTGCAGTACATATCAGAATGTTACTGACAGTACATATCAGAATGTTACTGCAGTACATATCACAATGTTACTGCAGTACATATCAGAATGTTATTGCAGTACATATCAGAATGTTACTGACATTACAACAGTTTCCACTAGAAATTGGAGGCCACTCAGGGACAATCTAAACTTGATGAGTAATGCCGTTCCCTCTAACAGTCGTCCCAGAATCAAGCCTCTGTTGAGTCTCATTCTCTATTAGCAGCAACAGGATGTTGAGGCCAGTCAGTTCAGAAAATAAAATTTCAAGAGTTTAATTTGATTCATTAATGTCCTATGTGTGGATTTTTCCATACTTTTAGTTGGATCATTCTATTCATTTTATGAATCAACTGATCTTGAGTTCAGAATTGACCCAACAACCTGGGCCTCCATAGGGCTCTGGTCAACAGGAGTGGATTTATAGGGCTCTGGTCCCATAGGGCTCTGGTCAAACGGAGTGGATTTAAAGGGCTCCCATAGGGCTCTGGTCAAAAGGAGTGGATTTAAAGGGCTCCCATAGGGCTCTGGTGAAAAGGAGTGGATTTATAGGGCTCCCATAGGGCTCTGGTCAACAGGAGTTGATTTAAAGGGCTCCCATAGGGCTCTGGTGAAAAGGAGTGGATTCATAGGGCTCCCATAGGGCTCTGGTTAAAAGGAGTGGATTTAAAGGGCTCCCATAGGGCTCTGGTCAAAAGGAGTCGATTTATAGGGCTCCCATAGGGCTCTGGTCAAAAGGAGTGGATTTAAAGGGCTCCCATAGGGCTCTGGTCAAAAGGAGTTGATTTATAGGGCTCCCATAGGGCTCTGGTCAAAAGGAGTGGATTTATAGGGCTCCCATAGGGCTCTGGTCAAAAGGAGTGGATTTATAGGGCTCCCATAGGGCTCTGGTCAAAAGGAGTTGATTTATAGGGCTCCCATAGGGCTCTGGTTAAAAGGAGTTGATTTAAAGGGCTCCCATAGGGCTCTGGTCAAACAGAGTGGATTTAAAGGGCTCCCATAGGGCTCTGGTCAAACAGAGTGGATTTAAAGGGCTCCCATAGGGCTCTGGTCAAAAGGAGTGGATTTATAGGGCTCTGGTCAACAGGAGTGGATTTGTAGTGCTCCCATAGGGCTCTGGTCAAATGGAGTGGATTTAAAGGGCTCCCATAGGGCTCTGGTCAAAAGGAGTGGATTTATAGGGCTCCCATAGGGCTCTGGTCAAAAGGAGTTGATTTATAGGGCTCCCATAGGGCTCTGGTTAAAAGGAGTTGATTTAAAGGGCTCCCATAGGGCTCTGGTCAAACAGAGTGGATTTAAAGGGCTCCCATAGGGCTCTGGTCAAACAGAGTGGATTTAAAGGGCTCCCATAGGGCTCTGGTCAAAAGGAGTGGATTTATAGGGCTCTGGTCAACAGGAGTGGATTTGTAGTGCTCCCATAGGGCTCTGGTCAAATGGAGTGGATTTAAAGGGCCCCCATAGGGCTCTGGTCAAATGGAGTGGATTTAAAGGGCCCCCATAGGGCTCTGGTCAAATGGAGTGGATTTAAAGGGCTCCCATAGGGCTCTGGTCCCATAGGGCTCTGGTCAAAAGGAGTGGATTTAAAGGGCCCCCATAGGGCTCTGGTCAAATGGAGTGGATTTATAGGGCTCAAATAGGGCTCTGGTCAAAAGGGGTGGATTTATAGGGCTCTGGTCAACAGGAGTGGATTTATAGGGCTCCCATAGGGCTCTGGTCAACAGGAGTGGATTTATAGGGCTCCCATAGGGCTCTGGTCAAAAGGAGTGGATTTGTAGGGCTCCCATAGGGCTCTGGTCAAAAGGAGTGGATTTGTAGGGCTCCCATAGGGCTCTGGTTAAAAGGAGTGGATTCATAGGGCTCCCATAGGGCTCTGGTCAAAAGGAGTGGATTTATAGGGCTCCCATAGGGCTCTGGTTAAAAGGAGTGGATTTATAGGGCTCCCATAGGGCTCTGGTCAAAAGGAGTGGATTTATAGGGCTCCCATAGGGCTCTGGTCAAAAGGAGTGGATTTATAGGGCTCCCATAGGGCTCTGGTAAAAAGGAGTTGATTTATAGGGCTCCCATAGGGCTCTGGTCAAAAGGAGTGGATTTGTAGGGCTCCCATAGGGCTCTGGTCAAAAGGAGTGGATTTATAGGGCTCCCATAGGGCTCTGGTCAAAAGGAGTGGATTTATAGGGCTCCCATAGGGCTCTGGTAAAAAGGAGTTGATTTATAGGGCTCCCATAGGGCTCTGGTCAAAAGGAGTGGATTTATAGGGCTCCCATAGGGCTCTGGTCCCATAGGGCTCTGGTCAAAAGTAGTGCCCTATATAAGGAATAGGGTTCCATTAGCGACTCTTCCCCTGATTACATGCCAACATCTGAATGTAATAGTTTGTTAGATAACTGTTTGTCCTGCCAACTGTTAAATCTATAAAATATAGATTTATGAGAAATATGGAATGAATTTACAGGGGCCTCTAGTCGTTACAGGAGACGGGGTTGGTTGAGACGTAGAGAACTGAGCCAGCTTGTCTGACCAAAGAACTACCTGTATGATTCTACTATTTGGGATTTAGTTAGGATTTTCTTCACAGACATACAATTGATTACTACATTAAAAAAAGCCTTGTCTTTTTAACTAACTGTTCTCTATGTTTGGTGAAACGTTCCTTCCTTCCTAGATATTCAACTTCTGAATCTCCTGTAAAATATCTTTAGTGCCTGGTGAAGTAATATTTTAGCCTGGAATCCACACTGAAACCTGAAACCACACTCCATTGGTCTTTTGTTTAGTTTCAGTAGTGAAAGGAGCGTGCGTTCAAAGTGGATTCCAGGCTGGTAGCGTTCTACACATCTGCAGGTCTCATCCATCCCACTAGAGGGAGCACCTTTTAAAAGTCAACCGAGGTTGTGTTCATTACTAGTCATTTATCGACCAGGTGCAGCTCATTAAAGGGTCTTTCTCAGCCTCTCCTCCTCTCAGCCTCTCCTCCTCTCAGCCTCTCCTCCTCTCAGCCTCTCCTCCTCTCTTCCTCTCCTCCTCTCTTCCTCTCCTCCTCTCTTCCTCTCCTCCTCTCAGCCTCTCCTCCTCTCAGCCTCTCCTCCTCTCCTCCTCTCAGCCTCTCCTCCTCTCAGCCTCTCCTCCTCTCAGTCTCTCCTCCTCTCTTCCTCTCCTCCTCTCAGCCCCTCCTCCTCTCAGCCCCTCCTCCTCTCAGCCTCTCCTCCTCTCAGCCTCTCCTCCTCTCAGCCTCTCCTCCTCTCAGCCTCTCCTCCTCTCAGCCTCTCCTCCTCTCAGCCTCCCCTCCTCTCAGCCTCTCAGCCTCTCCTCCTCTCAGCCCCTCCTCCTCTCAGCCTCTCCTCCTCTCCTCCTCTCAGCCTCTCAGCCTCTCCTCCTCTCAGCCTCTCCTCCTCTCTTCCTCTCCTCCTCTCGTCCTCTCTTCATCTCCTCCTCTCTTCCTCACCTCCTCTCAGCCTCTCCTCCTCTCTTCCTCTCCTCCTCTCTTCCTCTCCTCCTCTCCTCCTCTCCTCTCTTCCTCTCCTCCTCTCTTCCTCTCCTCCTCTCAGTCTCTCCTCCTCTCCTCCTCTCAGCCTCTCCTCCTCTCAGCCTCTCCTCCTCTCAGTCTCTCCTCCTCTCTTCCTCTCCTCCTCTCTTCCTCTCCTCCTCTCAGCCTCTCCTCCTCTCAGCCTCTCCTCCTCTCAGCCTCTCCTCTCAGCCTCTCCTCCTCTCAGCCTCTCCTCCTCTCAGCCTCTCCTCCTCTCAGCCCCTCCTCCTCTCAGCCTCTCCTCCTCTCAGCCTCTCCTCCTCTCAGCCTCAGCCTCTCAGCCTCCTCCTCTCAGCCTCTCCTCCTCTCAGTCTCTCCTCCTCTCTTCCTCTCCTCCTCTCTTCCTCTCTCCTCCTCAGCCTCTCCTCCTCTCAGCCTCTCCTCTCAGCCTCTCCTCCTCTCAGCCTCTCCTCCTCTCAGCCTCTCCTCCTCTCATCCTCTCCTCCTCTCAGCCTCTCAGCCCCTCCTCCTCTCAGCCTCTCCTCCTCTCAGCCTCTCCTCCTCTCAGCATCTCCTCATCTCAGCCTCTCCTCCTCTCCTCCTCTCAGCCTCTCAGCCTCTCCTCCTCTCAGCCTCTCCTCCTCTCAGCCTCTCCTCCTCTCAGCCTCTCAGCCTCTCCTCCTCTCAGCCCCTCCTCCTCTCAGCCTCTCCTCCTCTCAGCCTCTCCTCCTCTCTTCCTCTCCTCCTCTCGTCCCTCTCTTCGCCTCCTCCTCTCTTCCTCTCCTCCTCTCAGCCTCTCCTCCCTCTCTCCTCTCCTCCTCTCTTCCTCTCCTCCTCTCCTCCTCTCTTCCTCTCCTCCTCTCAGTCTCTCCTCCTCTCAGCCCCTCCTCCTCTCAGTCCCTCCTCCTCTCAGTCTCTCCTCCTCTCAGCCTCTCCTCCTCTCAGCCCCTCCTCCTCTCAGCCTCTCCTCCTCTCAGCCTCTCCTCCTCTCAGCCTCTCCTCCTCTCAGCCTCTCCTCCTCTCAGTCCCTCCTCCTCTCGGCCTCTCCTCCTCTCGGCCTCTCCTCCTCTCAGCCTCTCCTCCTCTCTTCCTCTCCTCCTCTCTTCCTCTCCTCCTCTCCTCCTCTCTTCCTCTCCTCCTCTCTTCCTCTCCTCCTCTCAGTCTCTCCTCCTCTCAGCCCCTCCTCCTCTCAGTCCCTCCTCCTCTCAGCCTCTCCTCCTCTCAGTCTCTCCTCCTCTCAGTCTCTCCTCCTCTCAGCCCCTCCTCCTCTCAGTCTCTCCTCCTCTCTTCCTCTCCTCCTCTCAGCCCCTCCTCCTCTCAGCCTCTCCTCCTCTCAGCCTCTCCTCCTCTCAGCCTCTCCTCCTCTCAGCCCCTCCTCCTCTCAGTCCCTCCTCCTCTCGGCCTCTCCTCCTCTCAGCCTCTCCTCCTCTCAGCCTCTCCTCCTCTCTTCCTCTCCTCCTCTCCTCCTCTCTTCCTCTCCTCCTCTCTTCCTCTCCTCCTCTCAGTCTCTCCTCCTCTCAGCCCCTCCTCCTCTCAGTCCCTCCTCCTCTCAGCCTCTCCTCCTCTCAGCCCCTCCTCCTCTCAGCCTCTCCTCCTCTCAGCCTCTCCTCCTCTCAGCCTCTCCTCCTCTCAGCCCCTCCTCCTCTCAGTCCCTCCTCCTCTCAGCCTCTCCTCCTCTCAGCCTCTCCTCCTCTCAGCCTCTCCTCCTCTCAGCCTCTCCTCCTCTCAGCCTCTCCTCCTCTCAGCCCCTCCTCCTCTCAGCCTCTCCTCCTCTCAGCCTCTCCTCCTCTCAGCCCCTCCTCCTCTCAGCCTCTCCTCCTCTCAGCCTCTCAGCCTCTCCTCCTCTCAGCCCCTCCTCCTCTCAGCCTCTCCTCCTCTCCTCCTCTCAGCCTCTCCTCCTCTCAGCCTCTCCTCCTCTCTTCCTCTCCTCCCTCTCTTCCTCTCCTCCTCTCTTCCTCTCCTCCTCTCCTCCTCTCTTCCTCTCCTCCTCTCTTCCTCTCCTCCTCTCTGTCTCTCCTCCTCTCAGCCCCTCCTCCTCTCAGCCTCTCCTCCTCTCAGTCTCTCCTCCTCTCAGCCTCTCCTCCTCCCTTCTCTCTTCTCTTCTCTTGTCTCCTGTCTCTGTTACAGGTCCTGTCTCCTGTCTCTGTTACAGGTCCTGTCTCTGTTACATGTCCTGTCTCCTGTCTCTGTTACAGGTCCTGTCTCTGTTACAGGTCCTGTCTCCTGTCTCTGTTACAGGTCCTGTCTCTGTTACAGGTCCTGTCTCCTGTCTCTGTTACAGGTCCTGTCTCTGTTACAGGTCCTGTCTCCTGTCTCTGTTACAGGTCCTGTCTCTGTTACAGGTCCTGTCTCCTGTCTCTGTTACAGGTCCTGTCTCCTGTCTCTGTTACAGGTCCTGTCTCCTGTCTCTGTTACAGGTCCTGTCTCCTGTCTCCTGTCTCTGTTACAGGTCCTGTCTCCTGTCTCTGTTACAGGTCCTGTCTCCTGTCTCCTGTCTCTGTTACAGGTCCTGTCTCCTGTCTCTGTTACAGGTCCTGTCTCCTGTCTCTGTTACAGGTCCTGTCTCTGTTACAGGTCCTGTCTCCTGTCTCTGTTACAGGTCCTGTCTCCTGTCTCTGTTACAGGTCCTGTCTCCTGTCTCTGTTACAGGTCCTGTCTCTGTAACAGGTCCTGTCTCCTGTCTCTGTTACAGGTCCTGTCTCCTGTCTCTGTTACAGGTCCTGTCTCTGTTACAGGTCCTGTCTCCTGTCTCTGTTACAGGTCCTGTCTCCTGTCTCTGTTACAGGTCCTGTCTCCTGTCTCTGTTACAGGTCCTGTCTCCTGTCTCTGTTACAGGTCCTGTCTCCTGTCTCTGTTACAGGTCCTGTCTCCTGTCTCTGTTACAGGTCCTGTCTCTGTTACAGGTCCTGTCTCCTGTCTCTGTTACAGGTCCTGTCTCCTGTCTCTGTTACAGGTCCTGTCTCCTGTCTCTGTTACAGGTCCTGTCTCTGTTACAGGTCCTGTCTCCTGTCTCTGTTACAGGTCCTGTCTCCTGTCTCTGTTACAGGTCCTGTCTCTGTTACAGGTCCTGTCTCCTGTCTCTGTTACAGGTCCTGTCTCCTGTCTCTGTTACAGGTCCTGTCTCCTGTCTCTGTTACAGGTCCTGTCTCCTGTCTCTGTTACAGGTCCTGTCTCCTGTCTCTGTTACAGGTCCTGTCTCCTGTCTCTGTTACAGGTCCTGTCTCCTGTCTCTGTTACAGGTCCTGTCTCCTGTCTCTGTTACAGGTCCTGTCTCTGTTACAGGTCCTGTCTCCTGTCTCTGTTACAGGTCCTGTCTCCTGTCTCTGTTACAGGTCCTGTCTCCTGTCTCTGTTACAGGTCCTGTCTCTGTTACAGGTCCTGTCTCCCGTCTCTGTTACAGGTCCTGTCTCCTGTCTCTGTTACAGGTCCTGTCTCCTGTCTCTGTTACAGGTCCTGTCTCCTGTCTCTGTTACAGGTCCTGTCTCCTGTCTCTGTTACAGGTCCTGTCTCCTGTCTCTGTTACAGGTCCTGTCTCCTGTCTCTGTTACAGGTCCTGTCTCCTGTCTCTGTTACAGGTCCTGTCTCTGTTACAGGTCCTGTCTCCTGTCTCTGTTACAGGTCCTGTCTCCTGTCTCTGTTACAGGTCCTGTCTCCTGTCTCTGTTACAGGTCCTGTCTCTGTTACAGGTCCTGTCTCCTGTCTCTGGTCCTGTCTGTTACAGGTCCTGTCTCTGTTACAGGTCCTGTCTCTGTTACAGGTCCTGTCTCCTGTCTGTTACAGGTCCTGTCTCTGTTACAGGTCTGTTACAGGTCTCTGTCTGGTACTGTATACAGTGGGGTGACCTGTCTGTATACTGGGGTTACAGGCTGGTACTGTATACAGTGGGTTGACTCCCTCCTACACACACCCACAGCTGGTACTGTTACAGGGGGTGACCTGTCACACACCCACGGCCGGTACTGTATACAGTGGGGTGACTACACACTCCTACACACACCCACAGCTGGTACTGTATACAGTGGGGTGACTACACACTCCTACACACACCCACAGCTATACAGTGGGGTGACTACACACTCCTACACACACCCACAGCTGGTACTGTATACAGTGGGGTGACTACACACTCCTACACACACCCACGGCTGGTACTGTATACAGTGGGGTGACTACACACTCCTACACACACCCACGGCTGGTACTGTAAACAGTGGGGTGACTACACACTCCTACACACACCCACGGCTGGTACTGTATACAGTGGGGTGACTACACACTCCTACACACACCCACGGCTGGTACTGTATACAGTGGGGTGACTACACACTCCTACACACACCCACGGCTGGTACTGTATACAGTGGGGTATACAGTGGGGTGACTACACACTCCTACACACACCCACGGCTGGTACTGGCTATACAGTGGGGTGACTACACACTCCTACACACACCCACGGCTGGTACTGTATACAGTGGGGTGACTACACACTCCTACACACACCCACGGCTGGTACTGTATACAGTGGGTGACTACACACTCCTACACACACCCACGGCTGGTACTGTATACAGTGGGGTGACACACACTCCTACACACACCCACGGCTGGTACTGTATACAGTGGGGTGACTACACACTCCTACACACACCCACGGCCGGTACTGTATACAGTGGGGTGACTACACACTCCTACACACACCCACGGCTGGTACTGTATACAGTGGGGTGACTACACACTCCTACACACACCCACGGCTGGTACTGTATACAGTGGGGTGACTACACACTCCTACACACACCCACGGCTACTGGTACTGTGGTACTGTATACAGTGGGTTGACTACACACTCCTACACACACCCACGGCTGGTACTGTATACAGTGGGGTGACTACACACTCCTACACACACCCACGGCTGGTACTGTATACAGTGGGGTGACTACACACTCCTACACACACCCACGGCTGGTACTGTATACAGTGGGGTGACTACACACTCCTACACACACCCACGGCTGGTACTGTATACAGTGGGGTGACTACACACTCCTACACACACCCACGGCTGGTACTGTATACAGTGGGGTGACTACACACTCCTACACACACCCACGGCTGGTACTGTATACAGTGGGGTGACTACACACTCCTACACACACCCACGGCTGGTACTGTATACAGTGGGGTGACTACACACTCCTACACACACCCACGGCTGGTACTGTATACAGTGGGGTGACTACACACTCCTACACACACCCACGGCTGGTACTGTATACAGTGGGGTGACTACACACTCCTACACACACCCACGGCTGGTACTGTATACAGTGGGGTGACTACACACTCCTACACACACCCACGGCCGGTACTGTATACAGTGGGGTGACTATACACACCCACGGCTGGTACTGTATACAGTGGGGTGACTACACACTCCTACACACACCCACGGCTGGTACTGTATACAGTGGGGTGACTACACACTCCTACACACACCCACGGCCGGTACTGTATACAGTGGGGTGACTACACACACCCACGGCTGGTACTGTATACAGTGGGGTCACTACACACTCCTACACACACCCACGGCTGGTACTGTAAACAGTGGGGTGACTACACACTCCTACACACACCCACGGCTGGTACTGTATACAGTGGGGTGACTACACTGGTACTGTATACAGTGGGTACTGTATACAGTGGGGTGACTACACACTCCTACACACACCCACGGCTGGTACTGTATACAGTGGGGTGACTACACACTCCTACACACACCCACGGCTGGTACTGTATACAGTGGGGTGACTACACACTCCTACACACACCCACGGCTGGTACTGTATACAGTGGGGTGACTACACACTCCTACACACACCCACGGCTGGTACTGTATACAGTGGGGTGACTACACACTCCTACACACACCCACGGCTGGTACTGTATACAGTGGGGTGACTACACACTCCTACACACACCCACGGCTGGTACTGTATACAGTGGGGTGACTACACACTCCTACACACACCCACGGCTGGTACTGTATACAGTGGGGTGACTACACACTCCTACACACACCCACGGCTGGTACTGTATACAGTGGGGTGACTACACACTCCTACACACACCCACGGCTGGTACTGTATACAGTGGGGTGACTACACACTCCTACTGGTACTGTATACAGTGGGGTGACTACACACTCCTACACACACCCACGGCTGGTACTGTATACAGTGGGGTGACTACACACTCCTACACACACCCACGGCCGGTACTGTATACAGTGGGGTGACTACACACTCCTACACACACCCACGTACTGTATACAGTGGGGTGACTACACACTCCTACACACACCCACGGCTGGTACTGTATACAGTGGGGTGACTACACACTCCTACACACACCACATGGCTGGTACTGTATACAGTGGGGTGACTACACACTCCTACACACACCCACGGCTGGTACTGTATA
Organism: Oncorhynchus masou masou; assembly: GCF_036934945.1. Lineage (NCBI taxonomy): Eukaryota > Metazoa > Chordata > Actinopteri > Salmoniformes > Salmonidae > Oncorhynchus > Oncorhynchus masou. The sequence continues at coordinate 432,261 of NW_027012513.1, forward strand.
CAGTGGGGTGACTACACACTCCTACACACACCCACGGCTGGTACTGTATACAGTGGGGTGACTACACACTCCTACACACACCCACGGCCGGTACTGTATACAGTGGGGTGACTACACACTCCTACACACACCCACGGCTGGTACTGTATACAGTGGGGTGACTACACACTCCTACACACACGGCCACGGCTGGTACTGTATACAGTGGGGTGACTACACACTCCTACACACCCACGGCTGGTACTGTATACAGTGGGGTGACTACACACACACACACCCACGGCCGGTACTGTATACAGTGGGGTGACACACACTCCTACACACCCACGGCCGGTACTGTATACAGTGGGGTGACTACACACTCCTACACACACCCACGGCTGGTACTGTATACAGTGGGGTGACTACACACTCCTACACACACCCACGGCTGGTACTGTATACAGTGGGGTGACTACACACTCCTACACACACCCACGGCTGGTACTGTATACAGTGGGGTGACTACACACTCCTACACACACCCACGGCTGGTACTGTATACAGTGGGGTGACTACACACTCCTACACACACCCACGGCTGGTACTGTATACAGTGGGGTGACTACACACTCCTACACACACCCACGGCTGGTACTGTATACAGTGGGGTGACTACACACTCCTACACACACCCACGGCTGGTACTGTATACAGTGGGGTGACTACACACTCCTACACACACCCACGGCTGGTACTGTATACAGTGGGGTGACTACACACTCCTACACACACCCACGGCTTGTACTGTATACAGTGGGGTGACTACACACTCCTACACACACCCACGGCTGGTACTGTATACAGTGGGTTGACTACACACTCCTACACACACCCACGGCTGGTACTGTATACAGTGGGGTGACTACACACTCCTACGGCTGGTACTGTATACAGTGGGGTGACCCACGGCCGGTACTGGGGTGACTACACACTCCTACACACACCCACGGTGGGGTGACTACACACTCCTACACACACCCACTGCTGGTACTGTATACAGTGGGTTGACTACACACTCCTACACACACCCACGGCTGGTACTGTATACAGTGGGGTGACTACACACTCCTACACACACCCACGGCTGGTACTGTATACAGTGGGTTGACTACACACTCCTACACACACCCACGGCTGGTACTGTATACAGTGGGTTGACTACACACTCCTACACACACCCACTGCTGGTACTGTATACAGTGGGGTGACTACACACTCCTACACACACCCACGGCTGGTACTGTATACAGTGGGGTGACTACACACTCCTACACACACCCACGGCTGGTACTGTATACAGTGGGGTGACTACACACTCCTACACACACCCACGGCTGGTACTGTATACAGTGGGGTGACTACACACTCCTACACACACCCACGGCTGGTACTGTATACAGTGGGGTGACTACACACTCCTACACACACCCACGGCAGGTACTGTATACAGTGGGGTGACTACACACTCCTACACACACCCACGGCTGGTACTGTATACAGTGGGGTGACTACACACTCCTATACACACCCACGGCTGGTACTGTATACAGTGGGGTGACTACACACTCCTACACACACCCACGGCTGGTACTGTATACAGTGGGGTGACTACACACTCCTACACACACCCACGGCTGGTACTGTATACAGTGGGGTGACTACACACTCCTACACACACCCACGGCTGGTACTGTATACAGTGGGGTGACTACACACTCCTACACACACCCACGGCTGGTACTGTATACAGTGGGGTGACTACACACTCCTACACACACGGCCACGGTATACAGTGGGGTGACTACACACTCCTACACACACCCACGGCTGGTACTGTATACAGTGGGGTG
>NW_027012513.1:434652-442152 GCF_036934945.1 Oncorhynchus masou masou
CACTAATAGGAGACAGTCTAAAGCAGAATAACTATGTAGATTAACATCACCAATAGGAGACAGTCTAAAGCAGAATAACTATGTAGATTATCATCACCAATAGAGACAATCTAAAGCAGAATAACTATGTAGATTATCATCACCAATAGGAGACAGTCTGAATCAGAATAACTATGTAGATTATCATCACCAATAGGAGACAGTCTAAAGCAGAATAACTATGTAGATTATCATCACCAATAGGAGACAGTCTAAAGCAGAATAACTATGTAGATTATCATCACCAATAGGAGACACTCTAAAGCAGAATAACTATGCAGATTATCATCACCAATAGGAGACAGTCTAAAGCAGAATAACTATGTAGATTATCATCACCAATAGGAGACAGGCTAAAGCAGAATAACTATGTAGATTATCATCACCAATAGGAGACAGTCTAAAGCAGATTATCATCACCAATAGGAGACAGTCTAAAGCAGAATAACTATGTAGATTATCATCACCAATAGGAGACACTCTAAAGCAGAATAACTATGTAGATTATCATCACCAATAGGAGACAGTCTAAAGCAGCAGAATAACTATGTAGATTATCATCACCAATAGGAGACAGTCTAAAGCAGCAGAATAACTATGTAGATTATCATCACCAATAGGAGACAGTCTAAAGCAGCAGAATAACTATGTAGATTATCATCACCAATAGGAGACAGTCTAAAGCAGAATAACTATGTAGATTATCATCACCAATAGGAGACAGTCTAAAGCAGAATAACTATGTAGATTATCATCACCAATAGGAGACAGTCTGAATCAGAATAACTATGTAGATTATCATCACCAATAGGAGACAGTCTAAAGCAGAATAACTATGTAGATTATCATCACCAATAGGAGACAGTCCAAAGCAGAATAACTATGTAGATTATCATCACCAATAGGAGACACTCTAAAGCAGAATAACTATGTAGATTATCATCACCAATAGGAGACAGTCTAAAGCAGAATAACTATGTAGATTATCATCACCAATAGGAGACAGTCTAAAGCAGTAGTTGAATGATAGTGTGTCAAGGCTGATGTAAAACTCACTCGCCCGTTGTCAGACTCTACCGGTCCTGATACACATGCTAGTCTGCCTAGAACGTTCGGCTTCCCATAGGTGGAACAGGTAGTCTGCCTAGAACGTTCTGCTTCCCAGAGGTGGAACAGCGAGTCTGCCTAGAACGTTCTGCTTCCCAGAGGTGGAACAGGTAGTCTGCCAGAACGTTCTGCTTCCCAGTGGTGGAACAGGTAGTCTGCCTAGAACGTTCTGCTTCCCAGTGGTGGAACAGGTAGGGTAGTCTGCCTAGAACATTCTGCTGCCCATAGGTGTAACAGGTAGGGTAGTCTGCCTACAACGTTCTGCTTCCCAGTGGTGTAACAGGTAGGGTAGTCTGCCTAGAACGCTCTGCTGCCCATAGGTGTAACAGGTAGGGTAGTCTGCCTAGAACGTTCTGCTTCCCAGTGGTGGAACAGGTAGTCTGCCTAGAACGTTCTGCTTCCCAGAGGTGTAACAGGTAGGGTAGTCTGCCTAGAACGTTCTGCTTCCCAGGGTGTAACAGGTAGGGTAGTCTGCCTAGAACGTTCTGCTTCCCAGGGGTGTAACAGGTAGGGTAGTCTGCCTAGAACGTTCTGCTTCCCAGGGTGTAACAGGTAGGGTAGTCTGCCTAGAACGTTCTGCTGCCCATAGGTGTAACAGGTAGGGTAGTCTGCCTAGAACGTTCTGCTGCCCATAGGTGTAACAGGTAGGGTAGTCTGCCAGGACGTTCTGCTTCCCAGGGGTGTAACAGTTAGGTAGTCTGCCTAGAACGTTCTGCTTCCCGGTGGTGGAACAGGTAGGGTAGTCTGCCAGGACGTTCTGCTTCCCAGGGGTGTAACAGGTAGGGTAGTCTGCCTAGAACGTTCTGCTGCCCATAGGTGTAACAGGTAGGGTAGTCTGCCTAGAATGTTCTGCTTCAAGGGTGTAACAGGTAGGGTAGTCTGCCTAGAACGTTCTGCTTCCCAGAGGTGGAACAGGTAGTCAGCCTAGAACATTTTGCTTCCCAAAGGTGGAACAGGTAGTCAGCCTACGTCGTGATCATTGAGAAGTGAAATAGCAGTTAGTAGGGTCTGTTTGTAGTTGAACACAGATTGTGTTTCTGCCCCGTTGTGGGGACTTACATGCAGCTATCTAGACAGCATATCGAGGGACTGCAGACGGAGAAGTTTTGTTCTCTAGCCTTTCGATATGTAGTTTGGGGATACGCTCGTTCACATCACAGCAGGGTTTATTTATTTCAACTGTTCAGAAATAGGAGAAAGACCGGCTACGTCGTCATGGTTCAGAAGAGGGTAAAGAGAGAAGCGTTAAGGGAAGTGGAGTGTGAGCAGACGCCACCTGCATAAAATAACAAGCTGAACGTAATCTGGATCCGAGGCTTTGAGACAGAGGTTTCCGAGGAGGCGCGGCAGGGGGGCAAACTCTCCGTATCGGCAGCCAGGGCCTGTTGTGATGAGTCTCTGTTGTGATGAATCTCTATCTCCAGCCAGGGCCTGTTGTGATGAGTCTCTATCTCCAGCCAGGGCCTGTTGTGATGAATCTCTGTTGTGATGAGTCTCTGTATCTCCAGCCAGGGCCTGTTGTGATGAGTCTCTGTTGTGATGAGTCTCTGTTGTGATGAGTCTCTGTTGTGATGAGTCTCTATCTCCAGCCAGGGCCTGTTGTGATGAGTCTCTATCTCCAGCCAGGGCCTGTTGTGATGAATCTCTGTTGTGATGAGTCTCTATCTCCAGCCAGGGCCTGTTGTGATGAAGAGGAGGACATTAATTCCAGGTTAACTATATATGAAGGCAGACCGGGTTCTTATAGTCTCAGACATGCAGCTCTGGGGAAGGACAAGGCTAGGTGGTTAGAGTGATGAAGAGGAGGACAAGGCTAGGTGGTTAGAGTGATGAAGAGGAGGACAAGGCTAGGTGGTTAGAGTGATGAAGAGGAGGACAGGGCTAGGTGGTTAGAGTGATGAAGAGGAGGACAGGGCTAGGTGGTTAGAGTGATGAAGAGGAGGACAAGGCTAGGTGCTTAGAGTGATGAAGAGGAGGACAAGGCTCGGTGGTTAGATTGATGAAAAGGAGGACAAGGCAAGGTGGTTAGATTGATGAAGAGGAGGACAAGGCTAGGTGGTTAGAGTGATGAAGAGGACGCGGCTAGGTGGTTAGAGTGATGAAGAGGAGGACAAGGCTAGGTAGTAAGAGTGATGAAGTGGAGGACAAGGCTAGGTGGTTAGAGTGATGAAGAGGAGGACAAGGCTAGGTGGTTAGAGTGATGAAGAGGAGGACAAGGCTAGGTGGTTAGAGTGATGAAGAGGAGGACAAGGTTAGGTGGTTAGAGTGATGAAGAGGAGGTGGCGGCTAGGTGGTTGGAGTGATGAGGAGGACGCGGCTAGGTGGTTAGAGTGATGAAGAGGAGGACAAGGCTAGGTGGTTAGAGTGATGAAGAGGAGTACGCGGCTAGGTGGTTAGAGTGATGAGGAGGACAAGGCTAGGTGGTTAGAGTGATGAGGAGGGACGGTTAGGTGGTTAAAGTGATGAAGAGGAGGACAAGGCTTGGTGGTAAGAGCGATGAAGAGGACAAGGCTAGGTGGTTAGAGTGATGAAGAGGAGGATAAGGCTAGGTGGTTAGGTGTATGAGTTAGAGGGATGAAGAGGAGGACATTAGTTACAGGTTTAAAGTTTATAACTCTATATGATGAGAGAGCTCTGGTTCTCCTTTTAGATTGTCATTCATGCTAACGCTAAGTACATGATGAGAGAGCTCTGGTTCTCCTTGTAGATTGTCATCCATGCTAACGCTAAGTATATGACAGTTAGCATGATAGTAGCAGCCATGTGTCTGCTCCTCTCCTCCTCCCCAAGCCTGATGCAGCGATAGGTATGTGAGGTGGAATCGGCTCTCCTCTGGAAGACGAGGTTAGTTCTCCTTTTAGCCCTGGCCAGAGCTAGACGAGATATAAGTTATAATAAACCATGCAGCACTAGACTAGATATGAGTTAGAAGCCAGGCAGCACTAGAATAGATATGAGTTAGAAGCCATGCAGCACTAGACTAGATATGAGTTAGAAGCCATGCAGCACTAGACTAGATATGAGTTAGAAGCCATGCAGCACTAGACTAGATATGAGTTAGAAGCCATGCAGCACTAGACTAGATATGAGTTAGAAACCATGCAGCACTAGACTAGATATGAGTTATAATAAACCATGCAGAACTAGACTAGATATGAGTTAGAAACCATGCAGCACTAGACTAGATGAGTTAGAAGCCATGCAGCACTAGACTAGATATGAGTTATAATAAACCATGCAGCACTAGACTAGATATGAGTTATAATAAACCATGCAGCACTAGACTAGATATGAGTTATAATAAACCATGCAGCACTAGACTAGATATGAGTTAGAAGCCATGCAGCACTAGACTAGATATGAGTTATAATAAACCATGCAGCACTAGACTAGATATGAGTTAGAAACCATGCAGCACTAGACTAGATATGAGTTAGAAGCCATGCAGCACTAGACTAGATATGAGTTATAATAAACCATGCAGCACTAGACTAGATATGAGTTATAGTAAACCATGCAGCACTAGACTAGATATGAGTTATAATAAACCATGCAGCACTAGACTAGATATGAGTTATAATAAACCATGCAGCACTAGACTAGATATGAGTTATAATAAACCATGCAGCACTAGACTAGATATGAGTTATAATAAACCATGCAGCACTAGACTAGATATGAGTTAGAAGCCATGCAGCACTAGACTAGATATGAGTTAGAAGCCATGCAGCACTAGACTAGATATGAGTTATAATAAACCATGCAGCACTAGACTAGATATGAGTTAGAAGCCATGCAGCACTAGACTAGATATGAGTTATAATATACAATGCAGCACTAGACTAGATATGAGTTAGAAGCCATGCAGCACTAGACTAGATATGAGTTTTAATAAACCATGCAGCACTAGACTAGATATGAGTTATAATAAACCATGCAGCACTAGACAAGATATGAGTTAGAAGCCATGCAGCACTAGACTAGATATGAGTTAGAAGCCATGCAGCACTAGACTAGATATGAGTTATAATAAACCATGCAGCACTAGACTAGATATGAGTTATAGTAAACCATGCAGCACTAGACTAGATATGAGTTATAATAAACCATGCAGCACTAGACTAGATATGAGTTATAATAAACCATGCAGCACTAGACTAGATATGAGTTATAATAAACAATGCAGCACTAGACTAGATATGAGTTATAATAAACCATGCAGCACTAGACTAGATATGAGTTAGAAGCCATGCAGCACTAGACTAGATATGAGTTAGAAGCCGTGCAGCACTAGACTAGATATGAGTTATAATAAACCATGCAGCACTAGACTAGATATGAGTTAGAAGCCATGCAGCACTAGACTAGATATGAGTTATAATAAACCATGCAGCACTAGACTAGATATGAGTTATAATAAACCATGCAGAACTAGACTAGATATGAGTTAGAAGCCATGCAGCACTAGACTAGATATGAGTTAGAAGCCATGCAGCACTAGACTAGATTTGAGTTATAATAAACCATGCAGCACTAGACTAGATATGAGTTAGAAGCCATGCAGCACTAGACTAGATATGAGTTATAATATACAATGCAGCACTAGACTAGATATGAGTTAGAAGCCATGCAGCACTAGACTAGATATGAGTTTTAATAAACCATGCAGCACTAGACTAGATATGAGTTATAATATACAATGCAGCACTAGACTAGATATGAGTTAGAAGCCATGCAGCACTAGACTAGATATGAGTTTTAATAAACCATGCAGCACTAGACTAGATATGAGTTATAATAAACCATGCAGCACTAGACAAGATATGAGTTAGAAGCCATGCAGCACTAGACTAGATATGAGTTAGAAGCCATGCAACACTAGACTAGATATGAGTTATAATAAACCATGCAGAACTAGACTAGATATGAGTTAGAAACCATGCAGCACTAGACTAGATATGAGTTATAATAAACCATGCAGAACTAGACTAGATATGAGTTAGAAGCCATGCAGCACTAGACTAGATATGAGTTAGAAGCCATGCAGCACTAGACTAGATATGAGTTAGAAGCCATGCAGCACTAGACTAGATATGAGTTAGAAACCATGCAGTGCTAGACTAGATATGAGTTATAATAAACCATGCAGCACTAGACTAGATATGAGTTAGAAGCCATGCAGCCTAGACTAGATATGAGTTAGAAACCATGCAGTGCTAGACTAGATATGAGTTATATTAAACCATGCAGAACTAGACTAGATATGAGTTAGAAACCATGCAGCACTAGACTAGATATGAGTTATAATAAACCATGCAGAACTAGACTAGATATGAGTTAGAAACCATGCAGTGCTAGACTAGATATGAGTTAGAAGCCATGCAGCACTAGACTAGATATGAGTTAGAAGCCATGCAGTGCTAGACTAAATATGAGTTAGAAACCATGCAGTGCTAGACTAGATATGAGTTAGAAGCCATGCAGCACTAGACTAGATATGAGTTATAATAAACCATGCAGCACTAGACTAGATATGAGTTATAAACCATGCAGTGCTAGACTAGATATGAGTTAGAAGCCATGCAGCACTAGACTAGATATGAGTTAGAAGCCATGCAGCACTAGACTAGATATGAGTTAGAAACCATGCAGCACTAGACTAGATATGAGTTAGAAGCCATGCAGCACTAGACTAGATATGAGTTAGAAACCATGCAGTGCTAGACTAGGTGTGTTTAAGTTAGTGATTAAGTGGCCTAGGTCTCCCTCTCCTCTCCAGACCTGATGAATGAGCCCCACTTACAGACAGATCATCTCTAATCTAGACCCATCAGGCAGCCCAGCAACGCTCAGCTTGACGAACCAGACGAATGGAGGCTGTTCCTCAGATTGATCCTGGCATCCTACCAGCTCCCCGTCATGACACACACACACACGTGCACACACACGTGCACACACACACAAGCACACACACGCACTCACACACAGAAGCACACACACGCACACACACACACACACACACACGCACATGCACATGCACACAGAGCAAGAAACACACCCAGGAAAAGGAACCACTTGGTCTATTGGGGTTCAAAGAAACAAGACTCACTGGTCGGGTGAAACCTAGATTCTTTGGCCGGAAACGTCACCCTACGGAGAAGTATGTTTTTGGTTTTCACTGGCAGGGACTGGGAGACTAGTCAGGATCGAGGAAAGATGAACGGAGCAAAGTACAGAGAGATCCTTGATGAAAATCTGCTCCAGAGAGCTCAGGACCTCAGAATGGGGCAAACATCATCTTCATATTATTAACATATTATTAACATATTGTTAACATATGCCAAAACTCGTCCT
>NW_027012513.1:449652-452152 GCF_036934945.1 Oncorhynchus masou masou
CCTCGCTAGTTCTACAGATGAGGAAACACAAGGCCTTCTGTGTGACGTTGTTAACCTTTTACTGCAGTGGGCTAAATCAGGTTCACACAGAGTGATTATTGGTCGTCTGAAACAAATCTACTTTGTAACAAAAGTATACACCTCACACACATGGTTTAAAAAATGTATGTTTATTTAACCTTTATTTAACCAGGTAGACTAGTTGAGAACACCTTTATTTAACCACCTCACACACATGGTTATGGGCTTATGAGAAAGAAGACACCTCTATCATGTCAGATATAGAGTTGACATGTATTGCATTTTGAGTTTACATCCCAATATTACACTTTATATACTGTACCAGTCAAAAGTTTGGACACATCTACTCATTCAAGGGTTTTTCTTAATTTGTACTATTTTCTACATTGTATAATAATAGTGAAGACATCAAATCTATGAAATAACACATATGGAACCATGTAGTAACCCCCCAAAAAAATATATATTTGAGATTCTTCAAAATAACCACCCTCTTGGCATTCTCTCAACCAGCTTAATGAGGTAGTCACCTGGAATGCATTTCAATTAATAGGTGTGCCTTCTTAATTAAAAGTTATTTCTTTGTTGATGCGTTTGAGCCAATCAGTTGTGTTGTGACAAGGTAGGGTTGGTATACAGAAGATAACTCTGTTTGGTAAAAGACCAAGTCCATATTATGACAAGAACAGCTCAAATAAGCAAAGAGAAATGACAGTCCACCATTACTTTAAGACATGAAGCGCTATCCAGTGCTATGATGAAACTGGCTCTCATGAGGATCGCCACAGGAAAGGAAGACCCAGAGTTACCTCTGCTGCAGAGGATACGTTCATTAGAGTTAACTACACCTCCAATTGCAGCCCAAATAAATGCTTCAAAGAGTTCAAGTAACAGACACATCTCAAAATCAACTGTTCAGAGGAGACTGCGTGAAGCAGACCTTCATGGTCGAATTGCTGCAGAGAAACCAACTAAAGGACAATTTTTTTTACATTTTACCTTTAATTAACTAGGCAAGTCAGTTAAGAACAAATTCTTATTTTCAAATCAAATCAAATTTATTTATATAGCCCTTCGTACATCAGCTGATATCTCAAATTGCTGTACAGAAACCCAGCCTAAAACCCCAAACAGCAAGCAATGCAGGTGTAGAAGCACGGTGGCTAGGAAAAACTCCCTAGAAAGGCCAAAACCTAGGAAGAAACCTAGAGAGGAACCAGGCTATGTGGGGTGGCCAGTCCTCTTCTGGCTGTGCCGGGTGGAGATTATAACAGAATATGGCCAAGATGTTCAAATGTTCATAAATGACCAGCATGATCCAATAATAATAAGGCAGAACAGTTGAAACTGGAGCAGCAGCACGGCCAGGTGGACTGGGGACAGCAAGGAGTCATCATGTCAGGTAGTCCTGGGGCATGGTCCTAGGGCTCAGGTCCTCCGAGAGAGAGAAAGAAAGAAAGAGAGAATTAGAGAGAGCACACTTAAATTCACACAGGACACCGAATAGGACAGGAGAAGTACTCCAGATATAACAAACTGACCCTAGCCCCCCCGACACATAAACTACTGCAGCATAAATACTGGAGGCTGAGACAGGAGGGGTCAGGAGACACTGTGGCCCCATCCGAGGACACCCCCTGGACAGGGCCAAACAGGAAGGATATAACCCCACCCACTTTGCCAAAGCACAGCCCCCACACCACTAGAGGGATATCTTCAACCACCAACTTACCATCCTGAGACAAGGCTGAGTATAGCCCACAAAGATCTCCGCCACGGCACAACCCAGGCAGAGAATCCCAGTGGAAAGAGGGGAACCGGCCAGGCAGAGACAGCAAGGGCGGTTTGTTGCTCCAGAGCCTTTCCATTCACCTTCCCACTCCTGGGCCAGACGACACTCAATCATATGACCCACTGAAGAGATGAGTCTTCAGTAAAGACTTAAAGGTTGAGACCGAGTTTGCGTCTCTGACATGGGTAGGCAGACCATTCCATAAAAATGGAGCTCTATAGGAGACAGCCTTGACTCCAGCTGTTTGTTTAGAAATTCTAGGGACAATTAGGAGGCCTGTGTCTTGTGACCGTAGTGTACGTGTAGGTATGTACGGCAGGACCAAATCAGAGAGATAGGTAGGAGCAAGCCCATGTAATGCTTTGTAGGTTAGCAGTAAAACCTTGAACTCAGCCCTTGCCTGAGGAAGCCAGTGTAGGTAGGCTAGCACTGGAGTAATATGATCAAATTTTTTGGTTCTAGTCAGGATTCTCGCAGCCGTATTTAGCACTAACTGAAGTTTTTTTAGTGCTTTATCCGGGTAGCCGGAAAGTAGAGCACTGCAGTAGTCTAACCTAGAAGTGACAAAAGTATGGATTAATTTTTCTGCATCATTTTTGGACAGAAAGTTTCTGATTTCGGCCTAGGAACAGTGGGGATATGTCAGCTCGGGATATGAACTTGCAACGTTTCGGTTACTAGTTTCGG